>NC_133770.1:222528865-222597203 GCF_003597395.2 Chelonoidis abingdonii | reverse complement strand
ACCACAAGAGTAACCCTAAAATCAAATTTTACTAATTCGGAATTTGGTGTGTGGACGGAAATCGAAGTACTGCCCCGGGAGGTAATCCCACAGAGCACCATTGTTGACACTGACCGCTCCTGGACAGCAGTCAGAACTCCGATGCACTGGCAGGTAAAACAGATAAGCCCCACGGACTTGAATTCAATTTCCTGTTTGGGCCAGTGTGGAGCCTTGATCAGCCACAGGTGACCATGCAGGGCTCATCAGCAAAAGGTAACAATGCAGTCCTCCTGAGAATAGAAAAGAGCAACCAGCCTGACCACGCAAGAGAGGACTGGATCCCATCGCTATCTGGGGAGAGGATACAAGTGGCTCACTAAAGAACTCCGTTTGTCAACGTTTTGATGGAGTACAGAAATCGATTTAAAGAGCCCTTTAAATCGATTTACAGGGCAGTGTAGTGTGGACGGGTGCAGCGTTAAATCGATTTAACGCTGTTTAAATCGATTTAACGGCGTAGTGTAGACCAGGCCTAAGTATTAACATCACAGTGATGCTTGCTACTTTCAAATGGTAAATGTCAACATTATAATAATGACCACTACAAGGGACTTTTTGTTTTGTTTGTTTTTCAGATGGCTGTATGGTAAACAAGTTTGCTTGTTCTATGCATTTTGTGGTGTACTTTTTGGAATCTGCAGTCTGTCAACACTAACATTACTGAGTACTGTGTGCTGCCTCAAAATTTGTTTTCCAGCTTATGGTAAATTAATTTCCTTCTCTCAGTTTGTTCAGTATTTGTCTCTTGAACAAAGACAGCCATGGCTAGTCTGTATCTTGGAGAACGTTTATATAGAAAGGTGTGTTACATGGGGGTGTTAAATGATTATATATCTGTTCTCCCCAGTAATTGAGTTTGGTGCTATATAAACCTAGTTTATTAAATCCAAACCTGCTTATGCTGAGGTAAATGACTCAGAAGAGGCCATGAGGTAACTGTTAAAATGACAGCAAGGTTGGGTTAAGTTGATACTATTTTTAAGATTCATTTTGTACAATTATCTTTGACAGGTATGAGCAGCATTTCAATACCTTAATTTTTCTGTAAATGATAGAGATGCATACTATATTCTATTGACCTTTTCAGACGTTTCCTTATGGTGTCTTTTGTTCATCCTCTCAAGTTCTTTCTTTATTACCTCACTCACTTCTTAAGATAAGAGGAATGCCAGTCAATGTGACATAAAGACAAATGTAGCATCAGATTTTACTACTATTCAAAGAACAGCTTTAAAATTCTAGTATCTCATTGTTGTGAGAGTGAAACTTTAGGTGGAAAAGATCCTGTTAATCAGGATTTTACCTTTGGGTCAAACTGTCCTTGTAGTTTTTAAATTTGTTAAAATAAACTTGCTTTTGTGTTAAAATCTTACCTGGTAACTTTTAGCTTAGAAGATGGTTTTACATTTGATTTTTAAATCCCTGAAGATGTTATGTGGCAAGAAAAATGCACATGATTGTAGTAAGTGTAGCCATGCAAATGGTGCCCCTCTCTTTTATATTCAGTACCAACAGAACTACTTATTCTTAGTGAGATAAATTTTCCAGAACAAAGATGACCTTCTCGTAAATCAAGACGCACACTAATTAACAGTATCTTGTTTCTTTTCTTGTCTATGCATGGTGTTGGATTGTGTAAAGAAATTATAATTGTGAGGTTAAATAGTTAATTAACGTAAAAGTGTGTTGAAGCTGCAACATCCCTGTTAAGTACATATAATGTCTTATCATATAAACTGAAAAATGACAGATATAAACATTTTAGGCATGGATCATGAACTCTGACCTACAAGTACTTGGCGCTACTTGTGTGGGGCAAAACATTTAGTAGAATCTCTCTAGGTGACAGCCCTTCTTTAGTTTGAAATCAGGGTGATCATTCTTTAGATTCATTCGTGTTAACATTGTGTTTGAAAGTCATACTGTGTCTGTGAACCATTCTAAAATGGAGCACATTTTGAAGCTGCAGGGAGCCAGGTCCTTGACTATGACCAAGGAACACACAGCACAAGTTGCAGGAACAGGGGTGTAAGGTGACCATGAAACTCCCCTTTGCAATCACCCATCGCTCCCTCAGTTCTGTGCTAATTTGTGCTGGTCTGGTTTCCCAGCATAACTCCGAGCAGCCTGAGGGTGCCAGTTTTCATTTTAAGGTAATCTGTTTGAGTTCTCTTGAATATTTCCTTGCATCTTTTATGTTTCCACACAATGTTAACTGAATTTCAGTGAAGATTGTTTATTTATTTCACGATATGAGGGAGGATTTGGAAATAGCATAATCTGAAATCTCTGCACTTATTGGACATATGAACTGAAAGCTTGATTTAGTACAAAATCAGCTTGAGTCTCTCTCAGATGTACAGTATATTCATTGTATGCAGAAATATCATCAGTGGCACCTCATAACAGCATAAGAGAAATCATCTCAAACTGAAATCAGGAAATAAGAGTTATGGTTTGAGTGTCAGAGATGAGTATTTTCTGAAGTCCCGTATATGTATTGTATTTGCTCTATTCTGTTTCCCTGGATTTCCTGACACAGCTTATTCCCAAGAAATGCTGCCTCTTCAACCTCCCTTTGGCCAGAAGCTTAGACAAAGGTGAACAAGATGGGACCTGAAACATCTTGTCTCTGCAGCCCACCCAACTTGCAGTTATTTAGAGTTCAGAATATTGCAAACTCGTTTTATGGTGCCTTTAGTTTGAATAACAAGGAGGTTTTTTGACCATTTATATTGTGAATATTATTTATTTATATTGTGCAGGAAAGACCCAGTCTTGTTGAGCCAGGTGCTATACAGAAAACTAAGACAATTCCTGCCCCCAAAGAATTTATAGTCTAAGTTTATGACAAATGAAAACAGGGGTGACAGACTGGGAGCACAGGGAAACAATGAGCTAATATTGGCCAGGATGATAGGCAGTGATCTCAGCACATCTGCTGCTAAGCTGTTAAGGCATCACAGAAAAGGGAGAGTGTAATAGAGGATTTGAAGGAAGACTACGAGATAGCTTTGTGGATGTTTATGGGGGGTCCTCCCAAGCATGGGGGGGGTAAACAATTGTAATACCCAGTGTCCAATAAAAAGGGCCTTTGTATTGTTTTCTGGCTTGTATAATTAGAATCCATCATACAATTGTGAGCAGTTCTTCACTGATTGTTTCGTGTCTTCCAGGGAACAGATTTAGGCAAGAACATGGACGAATCTTGATAGCCTGCGCATGGGCCTATGCAGCAATTTTTACCTGTTCACCCCTAGCTCACTGGGGAGAGTATGGAGCAGAGCCCTATGGTACAGCTTGTTGCATTGACTGGCATTCATCAAATGTAAACACAGTGGCAATGTCTTACACCGTATTAGCTCTATTTGTTTCTGACATTTTATATCCCTGTTGGAGGGTAATTTTTACGTCCATATACCCTTCCCATCTATCGATAACTGTCAAAGAATCGCAGAAAAGCAGATGAAACAGCATGTCTCAGGTCCCCCAGGAATGCAGCAACTGCGTCGATGCCACTATACACGTCAAGGTATTTGGAAATGTTCTTGTGTTCTCAAGCCACATTCTGGTTGCATGGGCTAACACCTTTAGGTGGCTAGATGGGATCCCAAGAAAGGAATGAGCACAAGGAAAGATCATACAAGTTCCATTTTGTTTCTGATATACAGTCACTAGTGTGCATGTACCCCGGCTTCCACCACATGCAAATGATTAGGTTCCTGCCAAAACCTCTTCACTGATGATAGCTGTGAGTTCTGTAACCCTTTTTTAGGCTCTGCTAACAAAGTTATGGCGAAGTTATAGGTTTGTGAAAATTTTTCAAGAGCTTTTTTCTTTAAAAGTGTTTAGGATATTTTACAACCTTTTGGAAGACTGTGGATTCTTGGAAAACTGGCTTTAAGGAAAATGTAATGCTGAATGTGGCATAAACATTTGAAACAATTTTTTCTATAGGTGAAAAATGTACTATCGTAGCAAGCATGCACTAAACATTGTCTAAACATACAGTTGCCAGTCTTTACTAGGAACTCTAGAGAGTTACTTTCTGACTTCTGTATTCAGAGTTTCATCTTTCTTATTGGTATGTAAGCTCCCAGTCCATCTGTCTTCTCTTTCTTATCTTTCTCTTTAGGTTTGTGCACATCCCTTTCGAGGACCCCCCCCTCCATATCCGTCGTTAGAGTTCTGGAGAACACTTATCTTTTCTTTTCAAAAAATGTTTGAAACCCAAAATCTATTCCTGTCATTCTTAGTGTCGATATGTTTATAGATATTATCCTGATAGGCAAAGAGTGCGGCCTGATTAACGCACGGATGTGAGTAAAACATTGCATTGCAGTGTTTTTTTGTAGCATATATGTTTCATTTTAAAGCTTGCAGTATTAACTTCATGAACGCTTTGGGAGCCTTATCTAAGATCAAAAAGAAAATCAGTCACATTAAAGAAGTGAAGAAATTGCTGAATATTGGGCCCTATGCTATGTTGACTCAGGAATGGTACCAAAGAAGCGGATTTGTGTTTTGTGGGTGACAGGAAGGAAGGGGAATTACTGAGTGTAAACAGGGCTAAACAAATGAGCTGAAAATGATTCTGAAATGCCTACAATTCTGAGAGAATACAAGGTTAAGTAATTTCAATTTATACGTTAAGCCAATCTGATAGATGCATATCTGGATGCTATTTCTGGTCTCGATAGAAAGGCCAAACAAAAATGAAAAAAGTTCTGGAAGTGAGATATTTTTTAAGCCACACATCTCACGTGTCCCAATATGACTAAAATCCGGGCTCTCCTAAGCTCTTGAAAATTAAAGATAAATCCAGGAGTTCTCTCCAGAGGACTTGATTTTGGATAAATCTAAAAAAACCTCTCAATTTCACACTAAAACAAAGATTCTGTCATCTCCAATGTGATATGAACCCGCTGAGTCATTTAAATTAAATGGAGGCAAATACAGTGCAGGGAACAGTTGCACTGGGAAGCGATATGGACTCTGTCCTAAGCCTTGACTGTATTGTTGTGGTATCCAGGACCATGGTTAAGGTGTTAATATCTTCTTCTCCTGTAGAGGGTTAAGAAGTCTCAGTAGTTGCTGACACCTGACCAGAGAACAGTAGGGGGAGAGATCGGCGCAAATCTTGTTGGTATGGATAGTCTTTGTTTGTGCTTTTCGGTTTTGTTCATTGTCCGGGGCTAGAGGGACCAGACGTACACTCCTAGGCTCTCTCCTCATGTCATGCTGTCTGACATCCAGTCCCAGGGCTAAAATGGTAAATAATAGTCATGCAAGTGCGGTGGTATTAGTCTTATATGCCCCCCGGAGCGCTGGAAGGATTTTTACCTATGTTTGCTTGGAATTTGGAATCTCAGGTGGGGGCGGGGGTCCCTCTGGTCTATATGAAATTGACGGTATCCTGTGAAGCATTTCCATACCTAATTTTACAGAACTACTTTTTTTACTTTTTTTTCTTTCTTTAATTAAAAGTTTCTTTTAAAAATCTGATGATTTCCTTTGTTTTAAGATCCAAGGGAATTGGACCTGAACTCACCAGGGATTGGCGTGGAGGGAAGAGGAAAATGAACTCCTTGTTTTAAGATCCAGGAGTTTGGATCTGTGTGAAGCCTCTCAGGCAACCAGGGAGGGAAAGTCTGGGAGGAAAAGGAGGAGGATTGGTCTAATTTCTCCTGTTTTTAAGATCCAAGGGGTTTTGGGGTCTGTATTTCCCAGGGAAGGTTTTGGGAGAACAGAAAGTGTGCCAGACACTAAATTCTGGCTGTTGGCAGTGTACCAGATCTAAGCTAGTAATTAAGCTTAGAAGTGTTCATGCAGGTCCCCACTTTTGTACTCTAAAGTTCAAAGTGGGGAAAGAAACCTTAACAGTTTGGAATAGAGCTGGTTGGAGCAACTTCAGTGGAGCCATATTCTTATGGAATATACAGTTCTGCCAAAATTGAAACCCTTCGTGAAATCTGGTCAGTTTCACTTTTGTTTCTTTCAGAAAGCAAACCAGACAAATCCAACAGTCAGAACATCCTATTTTGAGAATTTGAACAAAAACACTGAAATGTTTTGTTTCAGAATGCTTTTGGTTTAAAATGACTGTTTGTTCTGCAATTTAAATTTTGTATTATGTAGTCTAACCTAACACACAATTTTTAAAAGTGGAAACTGAAACAAAATTTTTTTGTTTAAATGAAATATTTTGAATGATGGGAGGGAAGAAAACAAACCTCAGAATTTTCTTCCTATTCAGAACAAAGCCAAATTTCAAAATCTCAATATCCTTTGCAAAATGGAACTTCCATCCTCTGTTCAGCTCTAGTTTGGAGCTTTGCTTGGGCATATACTTTACCTCTTGTTTCTGCCTACTCCGTCTTCAGTGCCCTGTTTGACATTGATCCCAGGCAAGATAATGGAGCAGCTGATACAGGACTCAATAAAGAATGAAAGGAGGGTTTATGTAACTAATGCAAATCAACATGGGTTTCTGGGAAGTAGATCCCGTCAAACTAATGTTATCATTTTTATTTTTTTTACGAGATCACAGGTTTGATTGATAAAGATAATAGTGTTGCTGTAATATACTTAGACTTCTGTAAGGTGTTTTTCTTAGCACCACATAACATTTTGATTAAAAGAACTAGAATGATATAACATTAACATGGCACATATTAAATGGATTCAAAACTGGCTAACTGATAGGTCTCAAAATATAATTGTAAATGGGGAATCATCATCAATCAAATATGTTTCTAGTAGGGTCCTGCAGGGACTGGTCTTGGCCCTACACTATTTAACATTTTTATCAATGACCTAGAAGGAAATATGAAATAATTGTTGACAAAGATTGCAGTGGACACAAAAACTGGGGGAGTGGTAAATAATGAAGAGGACAGGTCACTGATTCAAAGCAGTCTGGATTATTTTGTATGCTGTGCGCACGCAAAAAATATAGGCTATGCTTACATGATGGGGGACTCTATCCTGGGAAGCAGTGACTCTGAAAAGATTGTGGGTGGTGATGAGTAACATGCTGAATATGAGCTCCTAGAACAAAACTGTGTCCAAAAGGGCTAATGCAATCCTTGGATGCATGAACAGGTGAATGTTGAGTAGGAGAACAGAGCTTATTTGACCCATATCTTTGGCACCGGTGCAACCATTGCTGGGACAGTGTGTCCAGTTCTGATGTCTACAGTTCAAGAAGGATGTTGATATATTGGAGAGGGTTCAGACGAGCCACAAGAATGATTAAAGGATTAGACAACAGGCCTTACAGTGATAAACTTAAGGTGCTCAATCTATTTAACTTAATAAAAATGAAGATTAAGGGCTGACTTGATCACAGTCCATATATACCTATCTCGTAGAAAATATATAATAATGGGCTTTTCAGTCTAGCAGAGAAAGATATGACGTGATCCAATGGCTGGAAGTTGAAGCTAGACAAGTTAAGATGAGAAATAAAGTGTATATTTTTATCAATGACAGTAATTAACCACTGGAACAGTTTACCAAGGGTAGCGGTGGATTCTTCATTACTGATAATTTTTACATCAGGATTGGATACTTTTCTAAAAGATCTGCTCTAGGAATTATTTTGGGGGAGTTCTATGGCCTGTGTCATACTGGAAGTCAAACTAAATGATCACAATGGCCCCTGCTGGTCTTGGAATTTTTGAAACACATGGGACTTGCAATTCCTGAATTCAATTCCAGAACTTTCATCTGCTTCAAAGGAAACAAGTCGGTTCTCAGGAGAAATATGCAGTGCCCAGATGCTTGCACAGTGTGAAGTGTTGGGCCAGCACATTGCCCACTGTAATTAGAACACTGATGTGCTCTTTGGCTTACTATAAATAATCAGGCTGGCCTGGATAAGTGGGAATACTTAAGAGAAATCCCTAGAGTTAAGAGGAGGAAATAAGCCATGGTGAGAAGTCTAGTGAGAGAACAGGGGACAGTCTTCTTGCCAAAAGATTATTGCTGAAAGATGTTGCCTAGTTTTGTCCATTTCATGCATATTTTGAAGGAGCATTCATTACTGGTTGCATTCATTTATGTTTGGGGTTCACAGTAAAATGCAAATGAGTAAAGTTCCCACCTGCTACAGTTCAGCATAGTTCCATTGAAATTTTCGTGCACCAGCTGATGATCATCTGGCTTAAGTGAAAATGTGTTGATATATTTTGTTGGAGCACTTATGAATGAAAAGGAACCAGTCTATTTCTTGAATGTTACAAATCCCAACCAAACTCTGCCTTGTCACACACAATGGCTGTGTGAGGAATCTGGGCAACAGTTAACCCTTCATTCCAGTTGAATGGAGGTACAAATAGTTATTTGTAAAACATAAGAATTAAGGGCTGTAGCATAATTTGGTCTCAGATAAGTTTTCAGCTACAGTCTGGTCCAAATTATGAAATATGGGTTTAGGCAAATAATTTTCCTAGCCTTTTTAGTGCAAAGCTAAGTATTTAGGTGAAAGAGCTCCCTCCTCCCTACATAACTGCTGCTTCTCTCTTCCCAACAGCCAGTTCTGATAGCTGGGAGTTGAGAGAAGGTCAGGAGGATGCTTTTCTTCCTTCCTTTTGCATCCCCATAACAACAGTGACTACTACTTGCTTCTTTCTCCATTTAGCCAGTTCATGTTAGAGGTTCCCAATACAATGTACCTCCTGCCCCCTTTCAAGTATATAGATTCTCTCTTCTGCTGTCTCTTTACTGCCATTTCCTCCTGTCCTTGACATCAGCCATTTTCACTCTGATAGCCTGGCAGACTTCAAATTTGAGATGTGCCTCTGGAGCCTGATCCGGCCCCCATTGAAATCACTGAGAGTAGGATCAGGTTTATAGACCCAGATCCTGAAAAGGATTTAGGCACCTAACTCCTATTGATTAACTCCCATAGTCTCTAAAACAGCTACATATCTCATTCCTCACTTTTATATTGTTTGGGCCCAATCCAGCTCCTGTTGAACTCAATTGAAGTTTTACCATTGATGTTCCTGGGAGCAGGAACAGGCCCTGCATTTTTAAACAACTGTTTCGCCAATGTACTTGAAATGATGCGATTAGTATCAGCCTCTCTTTGACTGATTATCTGAGCTTCCAGGTCAATAGTGTAACTCAGAGCATTCAGATTACGGTCTGTAATTTTTCCAGATCACCTTAATGTTTGTTTAGAAATGGAACAAATGCAGAACAAGTTCAGAAAAAAGTTTAGAACAAGTGCAGAAAAAACATTTTTAATAATAAAAAAAAAGTTACTAACATCCATTCATTATAATTAACCTCATGTAAATTCAAAGTAAATTATTTCTACCTGTGGTGCTTTTCTCACATGCTCTGATGACAATAGCAAGTTATTAAGCTTTAGTGTGGAACAAATGCTTCACTAATATGTTTGTTTTGTGAGCCTGAGGTTGGTAAACTGGTGTTTTTATTACTAGCTAGTTACTGCAATATACCACCAAATAAAATATATGTGGACTGCATTGTTTATTGCGCTGTTCTGATATCTGCATGGAGGTATGTATTTGTGTTCCACTTCTAAAACCACTGTGGGAGCTCGCAAACAGGTAAACCCCATGTGCTTCAGCAGAGAACTAAAGAATGCCCTCCTAGCTGGAAGTCACTCTGTTAATTATGTTGGTCCTACAACACATCCTGGTCCTTCTAGGAAATGAAAGACCAAAAACTCCATGAGTGTAAGTGAGCTTCATGGTGTTCAACTTTGGCCAAATATGAATTCTAATAGGTCAGTATTTCACCAACTATTGAAAGAAAGGATGGTCTGGTGATTAGGGTGCTAGTCTGTGATTAATGAGACCAGGTTGAACCCGCTTTGCAACTAGCTTCACATGTGATCTTTGGCAAGTTACTTAGTCTTTCTATGCCTCAACTCCCCATTTGTAAAATGGATGTAAAAGTGCTTCCCTACCTCACAGGGATGTAGAGTAGAAGTACATTATTAGGCTGTGAAATACTCAGATAATATAGTAATGCAGGCCATGTAAGTACATTAGATATCAGAACTAGATATTTAGCCTGATCACCTGCTTAAAATTAAGCGCATGCTTCAGTGCTTTGCTGGATCGGAGCCTGCATGGTATTTATAGAATGGAAAAGTGCCCACTCAAATGCACGCCATTTCCACCGTGTGCATGCATGTGCAAAAAGCTAGTAATTTGTGTGCATGTTGATGTGATTTGCTTTCACTCTAGCACTGATTGGTCGCTGTGTACACATCTTTTTTGCACTTGGACCGGCATGTCTGATTCCTTTGGTTGCAATATGTGTTCTCAACACATGCAGCAAATGCACTCATGCGTATTGAGGCCAAACAAAAATTGGTGCAAAAGACTAAAATTAATGTAGTTATAAAAGTGTTTTGAGTCCATTTTAATTAAGATCAAATTAAATTCAATTTACAATGTAAAAACTGCCATTTTTCTTTTAGCAACAGAACAATACTTATGTGTCACTTACATCAGTATAGAAATAACTAAGAATATTTATCAGATTTTTACTTAATAAATAGTAATGTTCTATTTTAGTCTGGTCATCACTTGTGATAGCTTGAAAATGCACGATTGTAAGCATAGAAGTGCCACCTGGCTGCTGGTCTGAATAGCACGTACCTTATTTTTAATTGTATTTATTGAGGATTTGTTCCTCTCAGCATGAAATTCTCCCATGTACAAAGAACTAGCACAAGCCCCAGTGCAGCACATAAAATATGGTCTAAGTTGGACTTAAATGGTGCACAGGCTTAGTGCCAGTATCCTTCATCTTCACTGAATTAAGTGAAATTTTGCCACGACTATAAAGGGAGTAAGATCAGTCCTTGAAACTAGAGGTCTACATGTGCCAATGGACGCGTGCTTGAAAGCTGTGGTTGTTTATGATTTTAAGTGTTGGGGACATGCAAGAATATCGTGGTAAGTGTGATAGAAATAAAATTGCACAAATGATGTTCTGCAAAGAAGATGAACAAGATGTGGATATAAGCTCACAGCACCAACTCCTGACAGGTGCTGAGCACCTGCAGCTCTCCTTAAAGTGAAAGGGGAAATTGTTCAGTGCCTCTCTGCTCAAAGTGGCCCAAATCCAAATATTTTACTTGTAATGCATTAAGTCACTGATTTGCTGCAGGGAGTTCAAAACCATTTGGGGATCTTGGTGACTACCGGTTGGACATCATTCAATTTCCAAATGTCAGTTGTATAGGGCATGATGCATGAAGAGAAGCAATACGGGAGCCAAATTAAATCTGAATTCCCTCCACTATTGACTCCAGGTAATGTTTATTGATTCCAAAGGAGGAGGCAACAATGCTCACCTCGCTGGTAAGTGTATGAGGCTGGCTGATATATGGAAAAAATGGAAATGACAACCTGCTGTCACAGAATGTTATGGCAGTCAGTGTGGAGAAGTATGATTTGGAAGAGGTACAGTCAGGACGTGGTCATTTTGAAATAAATGATCAAACTTTTGATTTTGTTTTTAGTTTACAGATAGTTGTAAAAATGAAGGAAGGTTTTGGTTTGGGGTCTTTTTTGGGCTGACTGGTTTTAGATTCTTATGTGAACACAGCACAGTTCCTAAAAACTTTCATTATATTCTAACTCCGCTAATTTTTTTTTCAGTTTTCTTAAATGTAGCATGAGAATCAGACCATTCTGTGGAAACATGCGGGGTAGGATTCACAAGGGAGACTTAGGTGTTTAACTGCCACTTTAGGTGCCTATGTCCAACATTTCAGTGTCATTCACAGAACCCTACGCAGGTTTCTAAATCTGTCATTAAAATCTCCCAAATGACTAAATTTTGGCAGCAGGGCATGTGCACAGCTGCCTAAATAGTGATAGAGTTAGAATGACTCTATAGCCCACTAGTTAGGGTGCTTATGTCAGAGCTGGGTTCTAGCTGCCCTGCTCCAAGGACTATTTAATTATTTAAACACGGGGAATGGCTTCAGCAGGAGAGACTGAGAGAGCCCTGCCCCAAAATACTCCATAGATCACCGGCTAGGCCACTGTCCTGGAAGTTAGGAGATCCACATTCAAATCCTTGCGGCATATCGGGCAGAGAAAGGATTTGAACCAAGGTCTCACACAGCCTGGGTGAGTGCTCTGATCACTGGGTTATAAGGAGACCACCATCTCCACCTCAGTTTTTCTTGAAAAAGGACTACTCTGACCCCCAGAATAATGTTCATGGCTGAAAATCCCATGTAGAAATTGGTGCCTGCCTCAGGCCCAGACTTCGGTGCTTAACTGCCATTGAAGGTTGGGGGTTAGGCCCCATCAGACTCCTCAGCATTTTTTATTGGCTAATTTAGGTGGCTCCACCTCAGTGTGCTGGCTTCTGTGAATCCCGTTCTCAGGCGTCTAGTTCTCCCCATGCATTACATAGACAGCTTGGGCCCCTAATTCAGTGAATTCTGGTAGGCAGCAGGGTGCCTAAAAGTTACAGGCTGCAATGCTGTGCACAGCAGTATCTAAGCCTTGTGAATCCCACCCTCCGTCAAAAAACGAACATGTCTTTTTATCATGGGTCCAGTTCTAAAAACGTCCTTTGATTTCAGGTCCGTGTGAATCTGGCATGTGCAGTAATTGTGGGATTAAGCCATTAACCAGGAATCAGCCTTGCTAAAAGCACTCTAATAGAATACTTTTAGACCCAAAGGGGATATTTTCTAAACTCCATTTAGAAGGGAACTTGCCCCCATTAGTTCCCATTACATAATTGTTCAGGGACTTTGGTGCACATACTGTACTATACAATACTTCCCACATACTTCTTTGGAAATTTCCCTGAGGAGTTTTGGACAGAAGCTGAAATACATTTCCCCTCGTGTTTTGCAAAGAATAACTAACTAACTAAAGCAGAGCTGGCCTTACCTTTTATGGATAGGCCCATGAAGCAAATTTTCCTGCTTTCTACCCACTCTGTTACTGACCTCTCTCTCTAGTGGTCACACCATGCTGCATAGGCTGGCCTGACAACTTGGGTTTGTTGGTGATAATTCTTTGGGACATCTTCACTTTTAATTGATTCTTTTAATAGAGAAAGTACGTAGGGGAAATGTCTGGATTTTCCCCTCATCATGCCCACCGCTTGTGCTGCAGTAGTAAAGGAGCCCAGCTGATTGTGCTGATATACAGGCATAGCTGCCATCATTTAAAAATGTTTTGGAAGAGACAATTGTCCGAATAAACTGCACGCCTGAGGGAATCCTCAATTCATAGAGTCTAAAGCGAAAAAGGACCAGTGTGATCATCAAGACTGACCTCCTGTAGATCCCAGGCCATAGAACTTCCCCAACATAATTCCTTTTGAATTAGAGCATGTCTTTAAAATCAAGACAGAATTGATTTTTTTTTAATTGCCAATCCATTACAACCCTCGGTAAACTGTTCTGATAGCTAATTATCCTCACTGTTAAAAATGTATGCCTTATTTCTAGTCTGAATTTGTCTATCTTCAACTTGCAGCCATTGGATCTTCTTAAACTTTCTCTGATAGACTGAAGAGGGTATTATCAAATATCTGTTCCCTGGGGTACTTATACACTGCACTCAAGTCCCCTTTAAATTTGTCTTTGTTAAGCTAAATAGCCAATGGGAGCTGTGGGGGGCGGTGCCTGCAGCAGACGTTGCCGGCAGCATGTCTGCATGCATCTCTCCTCTGTGGGGCACAGTGGGAAGGTCTTGGGTCGCAGATGGTCCACGGGCTGGGACTTTGAGACCCCTGAGTTAGATCCTCAATGGAATCTAGAAATCTACTCACACACTTAGGTTCATGAGAGTGGATACTCTCTAGTCTGAGAATAGGATGGCTTGCACAGATCAGTTTCAGACTGTTGGAGCTTTGGCTAATGTGTGATTGCTAGATTATCAAATTGCCTTTTAGATGTAGAATAGGAGCTATATCTGGCTGCACTTATAATCACACAACAGAACTGGCATAGAAGTAATGGTTGCACGGGTACAACGGAGGTCAGAATCTGGCCCTAAACGTGTTTTCTTGATAATTGTATTTGAAATGTAGGGGTCCTTATGATTAGAAGCCAGGATGGCATAATCACTGAGGAAGAACTGGTCTTTCGATGCAGCATCTCTTTCAAAAGAGTTTTATTCTTTGGATGGTGTTGAGCACCTGACCTTGGCTGTGGCTCTGGAGAGGTCTGCAAGCCTTTAATTCATTCTCTGTCTTCAAAACCTGGATACTAAACTGGAAGTGACAGCCTCACACAGGCTTAGGGATAGCAGAGAGAAGAAGACAGGCTAGTATTGGTCAGATCATTTTGATTTGCAGGGCATGTGCAGGGTAGGAGTAAACCTCTTTGGTTTTAAGAGATCAAAGTTGAGTTTTTAGTCAGCCCCTGAATGGGTGCACAAGGTGAGGAAAGGCACAGAGGGCTCCCCATTATCTTGTGCTGTTGTGCACATGACCATAATATCCCGGCAGGTGTTGGGTGCCTAAAAGAGGGTGGGATGAGTGTGTGACCATGGCTGTGCCCCCACCCCACTGAGTGAGCTAGAATTCCTCTTCCTAACAACTCCAGGTACCATACAGACCAGGAGCACCAGAAGGGCTGAGGAGGAAGGTACACAAGGCAGGCATTAGCTCTAAGTGGAAACTCATATCCTCAAGTGGGTGTTGAAACGTACTTTAGCCCTGAGGCTGCATAAAGTGATCTTATTAGCAAGATTAAACACTGAGAATATCACATCAAGAGTCTGGGGGAGAGGCTGTTGGCACAAAAAAATATAGCCAATTTATACAGATCAAAGATAATGTTTACACTACACAATGTCACCCTTTCTATTTAAAGTTACAGGCAATATGCTTAAGTGCCCCTGTAAATGAGAGGCTAGGGTGGAAGACAGATTATTATTTTGGTAAAGTATGTGCTGTGTTATGAGTCCACTTGAAAAAAAAAAAAAAAGTCCCTCAGCCAGCGATCAGTGATTAACAAAGCAGACATGACTGCTAGCTGCTGGCTTTGATTAATAAAAACACTTTGGCGATATTTTTAGTACATAGCAATTACAGAAAAAATACCGTGTTTTCTGCATAATTCAGCCACAGTAAGCTTTTTGCCAATCTTTGAATCCTGTTCACTGTGTCTCTCCAAGCACTCTCAGAGGAGCTGGTGAACAAAATACTACCAAGGCACCTGAAAGTATCACGTTGCTCCAAAGGCTGGTGAATCCATTGGAAATACTCCCATTGACTTCAATCAGCTTTGACTGACTCAGACCCCAAGTGAGACTCTGTAGTGTTGTTGAAATCACAAGGCAATTTTCTGAACTATATAACTCTACAGGATCTCATTGGAACTTTGTGCTGTGGGAGGAGGAGAGGCGGAGGGGAATATGTGCCTTTTATTTTCCAAACAGGTTGCTAATTTCTTTTGCCCCCATCTTTTTTTCCTTCTTCCTATAAGTGAATAATATATTGGTTCTTTGTCCTGTGCTATGCAAGAGATCAGACTAGATCTGTCTGGTCTCTTCTGGCCTTAAAATCAATGAAACTGTTTTGGCCTTTGGTCTTGTGCATTTGGACCAAATATTCTAGATGCTGAAGGTAGTTGCACTTAACCAATTTGGAGCAGTCCTAGAGCTGCACAAGTTGTGGGAAGGAACTGTTTTTGTACTTTCTGTTCCCAGCAAAATACCCTGAAACACTTCTGGCAACTGCAATTACGTGAAAGAGAAGAGGAACATACAACTGATTACCTCCAATATAGCCCTATCCCCTTATCTTTTCAAAGACTCTACCTGTGTTAGCATCAGAAAAGATTTTTTTCTCCACCCATCAGGAATCTGGAGGCCTTGAACAAACGTGTTATAGAAATACAGTGAGAAAACTAAAATACATATGGTAAATATTCATTTTTTCTGCAAACAGGAATTAATTCAGCTGCCAACAAGAGTGAAATGCACTGTACCACAGAGAAATGATAGCAAGCCGTGTGATTTATGTAAAGCACAGCACGAAGTGCATGTTAATGAGACTAAAACTTCAGACACAGCCTGATTCTTCCAACTGTTTATGGCTGGTGCTAAAGTCTTTGCTCAGAGGCTCTTGCGAAATATTGAGTAGAAATCAAAAAGTACCTTTTAGCCTTGCAATGTACTATTATTAAGAGGCAGCTTCACTTCAGTTGTAGATGAAGTGATTCCTAGTTTACGTAGGGGCGCATACAGCATGGGCATGGAGGAGGCTGGATACAGGAGAAGTCTTATGCCTTGCCTATGGCTAGTATGGAACTCTGCTGTGCTCAATGAACTGACAATGAAAGCAGCAATGAAACTACTAGATCTCCCAGTCTGTGGTTCTAGTCCCCTACCACTCTCTCTCTGTAAACATGCACTCCCAACCCAATATTCAGACCCTTCATGTAAGATCTGTGGAGCAACAGGATTTCCAGCCAGCTTTCTACCATGATTTAGGAGTGTCCTTCCTGAACCTAAGGAGAGAGAAGGGGAAGGGATCTGGGAGATTCCACTCCCAAGCCCAGTGATAGTGGCAAGAACTACCACCTCCCCACCAAGTCTTCAAGAGCAACTTGAAGAACAGAAAGTGTGGGAGGGAGTCCAGGCATGAGCCGAGGGTCTAGGTAGCAGAGAATGGCCATCGAAGCTCCTGCAGCTAGCAAAACTAACTGGGGATTTGCTAACATCCATCTTTCATAATATTTAAAAATTGTTAAGACTGTGATCTACTGACTCAGAATAGCCTTTTCACCACTGGATATGTCAGCATAGTTCCTGATGTAATTCTAAATGCAGTTCCTCTTCCTCAAACTACTATGTGCAGGGAACACGGAATGCACAAATAGCCCTCTATTGTCTGTTTGAATGCTTGGTGTGCAGCATAGGGACAACCATGATGTTCCTAGGGCATCTGTTGTTAGAGTTATCAAGTTTAATAGAATTTATATTTTTTATAATTTCAGTCAATATTAGTTTGTTCTTTTTTATCCATTTAGATTTTCACAGCATTTGAAAAATGAGTTTAAGCATTTCTTTTTTGATTTTTATTGATCTTAGTTTTCACAGTTGTGGGAAATCTGGGGATAAGACAATGGGAGGAGTCAGACAATAATTTAATGATGGTAGACATTGAGATTCAAGAAGTTAAAGCTTTATAATAGATTTTAAAGATTATAACTAAAATCATTTTAGTCAGGATGAATGGCTAGAACATTCTGTGGAATAAATCTTTGAAATGATGCACCACACAAGTAGAATGTATAAATATATATATGGGTTGGCTTTTCCTAATGCTTATACTTGCTTTCTTGCTCTTCTTTTGCATTTCATCCAGTTCCTCATTAATTATCATTAATAGCAGTAGTGAATTTCAGTGTGTAGAGTTTATTGCAAATTATCCTGTTGTATATGTGTGCACAGGTGGTAGTGATGGGGTTGAGGGTGGAGGAAGGGCTGTTACTCAGAAGGAGAGATTGGGTAGGAAAGCTGTATTTGTACAGCACCATTGCTTCTCAACTCCAACAAAGGGTCTAGGGCTTTGTTTCCAGGTCTTGCTAGTTCTTCGTGAGGGAAGAATGGGTTACTTGAAAGATCTGTGCTATTTTAAAGGAGAAAGACAAACATTTTATTTTAGATTTTGCTTCATAAAACATACCAATGAGCTCATGCGTGATCCTTTAAGATCCTTTAATTTCCTTTTTTACAAATACTGTGGCCAGGACCGGTGCTAGGGTTTCTGGCGCCCTAGGCGCCGGGACATTTCGCCGCCCCGCGCGCGGGTCTCGCGGCTCCCTGAACCCAGGGAGTGGGGGCGCCCTGGGCTGCCGGGCTGTGGCAGCGGCTCCGCGACCCCGGGAGCGGGGGTGCCGCCCTGGGCATGCCAGTCGCGGCGGCGGCGGCTCCCTGACCCCGGGGGGGGCGGGGTGCCCTGGGCTGCTGGGCTGCGGCGGCGGCTCCCTGACCCCGGGGGGGGGGAGCGCCCTGGGCTGCTGGGTAGCGCGGCGGCTTGCTGACCCAGCGGGGGGCCCTGGGCTGCCGGGCTGCGGCGGCGGCTCCCTGCCCCGGGGGGCGCCCTGGGCTGCTGGCACTGCGGTGGCGGCGCACTGACGTCAGGGGCACGCTGACCTGCGGCGCCCTGACCCGGGGGACACCTTGGGCTGCCGGCGGCAGGCAGCTGCTGCTGCCGGCAGCTCAGCCCCTCCAGCAGCAGTGGCTGCAACCATTTAAAAAAATTTGGGGGGGGGGCACCACTTTTTGGCGCCCCCAAATCTTGGCGCCCTAGGCAACCGCCTAGTTCGCCTAAATGGTTGCACCGGCCCTGACTGTGGCTAAATTGAAACAGGTGGAATCCTAAGGGCCACATGCAAAAATACATGCTCACTTGCATGCGTGATTACAACTGCAAGAACACATGGGTTTTTACCTGTCTAGATACCAATCTGCATTTTGGATACGCAATTACAGTGGTTGCATACACAGTCTCAGTATGTGCATGTACAAATGCATACACACTTTTGCATTTGAAAGTGAGGCATTTTCCATTGAAAATTTGGCTTAAAAGTCCTTCCAAAAATTAGCAACAAATATTCAAATTCTTTTTATTGAATATTAGATTGTGAAAAATTCAAGATCTTACCTTTTAAACTCAGTGTAAATCATTAATATATAATAGATACTAAATTATTTCATAGCATCAATCTTTCATATATATGTGGAACCAACTACACATTTTATGCATAAAATATGCTTTGCAAAGACTGTGTTTTCATACAACAGATATCCACAATAATCCTAAAAGTTGAAGTTGTGAATCAGTTGTATGTTTTGTGTAGTTTGCATTTATTGCTCAAGGACAGCTAATGATGCTTATTTTCTAACAGGACTGAGGTCAGTTTATTTCTTCCTCTTTGTAATAGATTAATTTGCTGAATGTAATGCCATCGAGAGCTTATAAGTGATACAGACCTCTTACTGGGGTTTTCTCTTATTTAATGTTTCATTATGATCTGTATGAGAAACTCTCTCTTATTTCAGAGAATATGCATCTCTTTTATCCTGAGTACATCCTGGAGCATGAGATTTTGATTACCTTTATCTTAGCAGATGTAGCTACAGTTTTGGAGCCTTAAAATTCCTTCTATCATATAGGAGCTTTCCTGGTCCAAACAGTGAAATCTATCGAATCATTTTGATATTTTGTAAAAACAGATGCACCATCCTGCAGGACAGGTGAAATTTTACTGTTCTAAGACTGTGCAAATGTTATTAGTCCTAAAATTATCCAGTCGCCCCAGCTGATTTGATAGTCTGATGTGGCAATGATTACTACAGGTTGACTTTGCTCTGTGTGCAGTAACATTTCCTTTCCTTTGTTGTAAATTCACTAGCCAGGAATATCTTAACTGCGTGGGCAAATTAAAATGCTGAAGTGTTCACATTTAAAAAGATTTAATAATGCACCATTTATTTAAAGTGTCTCTAATCCAAACATATTAAATTCACTATATACTCGTAATACACTCATCATTTGAACCATTCTGGACCAGATCCTCAGATGATGTAAATAACTATGGCTCTGTTGAGGTCCATGGGACTACACCGATTTATAACATCTGAGGATCTGGGCTTCCATGTGCAGGTAACTTTAATTGTGCAGCTGGAAAAACAGTCTCTCCTTTTCTTTTCTCCACACCTCTGAGATATAAAAGCTTAGTCCTGCAGTTCATACTCCTTCCTTCAAAGTTTTCATTGCAGTCTGTTAAAGTTTTCCTTCAGTTACCTCTTCAAAACTTAGTTCTTATTCACAGACACATAGACTCTAAAGCCAGAAGGGACCACTATGATAGTCTAGTCTGATCTGTCTATGCAAGTTGTAGAATTTTTCCCAGAAGCTGGATTAAAGCATATTCTTTAGAAAGGTATCTAAAGAGTCCAAGTGATGGTGAATCAATCACCTCCCCTGGTAAGCTGCTCCTGCATTTAATTACACTCACTGCTAGGAAATTGTCTTATTTCAAGGTTGAATTTATCTAACCTCAACTTCCAGCCATTGGATCTTGTTATGCCTGTGCCTGCAAGATTGAAAAGCCTCAGACATCTTTTCCATGTGTAAGTATCTACACACAGTGATCAGAGAACTGGGCCAAAAGAAATCTGATGAGGTTCAACAAGGACAAGTGCAGAGTCCTGCACTTAGGACAGAAGAATCCCATTCACTGTTACAGACTAGGGACCGAATGGCTACGAAGCAGTTCTGCAGAAAAGGACCTAGAGTTACAGTTACGAGAAGCTGGATAGGAGTTGACAGGTGCCTTGTCCAAGAAGGCTAAATGGCATTTGTGCTGTATAAGTAGGGCACTGCAGCAGATCAAATGGGATTGATCATTCCCTTCTATTTCGACATTGATGAGCCTCATCTGGAGTACTGTGTCCAGTTTTTTGGCCCCACCTACAAAGAACGGATGTGAAAATATTGAAGAGTTCAGCGGAGGGCAACAAAAAATGAAATAGAGGGGGCAAGCCACATGACTATGAGGGAAAGGCTGGGGAACTGGATGTTATCGGCAGAAGAGAGATAAGGGGATTGATAGCTGCTTTCAACAACCGAAGGGGTTCCAAAGAGATGGAACTAGACGTCTCAGTGGTACCAGAAATGACACGAACAAGGAGTAATGTCTCAAGTTGCAGTGGGGGAGGTTAGGTTGATATTAGGAAAAACTTTCACTGGAGAGTGTTGAAGCACTGGATTATGGTTTACCCGCTTAGGAGGTGGTGGAAGCTCCTCCATCAGAGGTTTTAATGGCCAGGCTTGACAAAGCCCTGGCTGGGATGATTTAGTTGAGGTTGGTCCTGCTTTGAGCCGGGGGTGGGATTACATGACCTCCTGAGGTCCCTTCCAACCCTGAAATTCTATGATTCTATGATCAGGTCACCTCTCGACTTGCTCTTAGATAAGCTGAATAGACAGAGCTCTTTAAGCCTCACATTGTAAAGTTTTATTTCCAGCCTCTCCTTTGAATTCTCTCCAAAATTTCCACATATTTCTTGAAGTGGGGACACCAGAACTGGACATGAATATTCTAGGAGTGGCCTTACCAATGCTGTGTACAGAGGCAAGACCACTTCCCTACTTGATACTCCCTTTTTATGACAACTAAGGACCACACTGGGCTCTCTTTGCTGCAGCATTGCACTGAGAGCTCATGTTCAGGCAGTTATCTATAATGACACTGGCAGGGAGGAGATTAATGAGGGCCTGTGGACCCAACTGGCCCTGTCCTGCTACACTGGTAACAGATGTGGAGAGGGGAGTTATGGAGAAGGCCCAGCTCAGTTTGGGGCTGACCAGGATGGAGAAGAGAGCTCCGTTTCTCTCTTGGTGAGAGAAGCCTGATTTCAGCCAAGAGTCTGAGACCACTTGCTGCCTGGACCAACCTGCTGGTGGATGGAACAAGTAGGCCCATGGAGACTGATCAAATGACTAGCTGCATGAAGACAAGCCCTGTACAAAAGAGTGGGGTTCTGCTGAAATGTCCTTGGATTGACCCTATTTTGAGTTTTAGGATTCCTTTTATTTTTGCATTTTAATACCTGGAAGGGGTGGAACTCAAGTGTGCCTGAGTCGAAGGACTAAAACGCCACTGCACCAAACACATTAGAGGTGGCAACTGACCAATGGAAACGCTGCAGTAGTCTGAGTAGTGTCCACTGGGCCAGAAGGAGGCACCATGGAGGCAGGTACTGGCACAGACTCTCTAAATCATTTTCTGAGCCATTGCTTTCCAAGAAAATCTCCCATCCTGTAGGTATAGCCTTCATTCTTTCTTCTCAGATGTATTCCCTTCTATTTGGCTGTATTAACATAGATTTTGTTGGATTGCACAGTAACTATTTTAACCAGGCAATTCAGATCACCCTAGAACAATAACCTAACCTCCTCATACTATCCAGCAATCTATGTCATCTGCAAACTGTACCAGCAAAGATTTTATATGATCATATATTGTTGATAAAAAAATTGGCATTGGACCAAGAACCAATCCCTGAGAGATCTCACTGGAAACAACCCTGCTTATTGATGTCTCCCCATTAACAATTATATTTTGAGATCTGTCAGTGAACCAGTTTTTAATTCGTCTAATGTATACCTAAGAAGTGTTTTCAGTCAAGATGTCATTGGTACTAAGTCAAATGCCTTGGAGAAATCCCTAGATACTATTTTAACATAGTTGGCTTCATTGATCAGACCCGATAGCTTGTAAAGAAAAGAAGAAAAAAAATAGGTTTGTTTGACAAAACCTACCTTCTATGAAGCCATGTTGACAGACTTTCATTTTATTTTAACCTCTAATTCTTTGTTGATTGAGAATTAACTGTTCTATTATTTTATCTCGGACTGATGTCAGGCTACCTGGTCTATAGTTCCCTGCGTCCTCTTTTATTCTTCCAGCTAGATTTCTCCCAGTAAACTCCTGTGCAACTCTTTTGCCTGACATTAACCTCCCCCTCATAAAATAAAATAGTAACTAACAAGAAATACAATGCAAAAAATCTTTTATGATCTGATTCGTCCCCTTATCACTCTTTAATTGTTCTCCCCTCCAGACTCCTCCATACTTACTTAACCAGTATAGTATGTGGATATTATTTATCTAAAACACCTGTAGAGGAACCTCAACACAGCCTCCATTTGCATTCATACAACTTGCTAGAGCAATAGCTTCTGTGAAGAATTTTATGCCCATGAAAATTTTTGTGTAAAAAGTGCTTGTTTTTACACACACACAAAGGAGTTTTGCATGTTGATCATTTGTAGGATGAGATAGGAAAGGGATAGTATGTAGAAAAATGCCTAGGTATGTGATTTATTTAGGCACAGAGTGATTTTTGTTTGTTTGTTTTTAAAATTTGCCTCCAAGCCAAGCTGTATTGTTCAGACCCTACTGTACATTAGTGGCCAAACTCACAGGCAGGACAAGGATGAATATATTCCAGCACTGAGAGACGACCTGTATCTGCCAAGAGTTGTGGGAGGGGAGCACAAGCAAGGGCAGAGTGAGGGCAGAAGTTTCAGCATACGTTACTGAGCATGCTCAGTCTGTGTGAGCATGCTCAATACAAGCCAAGCAGTTAAATCTGAGGTGGCACATGACCCTGCATGCCCCCACCAATGCATTGCCTCTGCCAGCACTACATAGGAAATCATTATCATTATTTTACATTTGTATTCTTTTGAGTCCTAACAGCATGCTATGTGAGAGAGATTTTACAAACTGCATCATTCACTGAGGAATAACTAGTTAAATCTGGGTGAGCACTAGATATTTGGAAATACCCCCATTTGGATCTCTCTCTCTCTCTCTCTCGATGTAACCATTTGGTGCAGGAACTGACATTTCATCATGTGTGTGTATTGTAGCTAGCACAATGGGACCTCAATTTTTGCTGCAGCTTCTAGTCACTGCCTCTGTACAAATACATAAAATAATTCTGCGCTATATACAGTTTTACATTTTGCTTCTTTCATCTACTTAGGTCTTATTTTCAACTACTTTTAAGCTTTTGTAGGCAGGGGTTGTCTTTACTATGTCTGTAGAACACCTATGAAAGTGGGACACTGATTTGATAAGTGTTAATTTAATAAAAATTAATGATAATTTCCCACAAATGCTTGCAGTCATTGTAAGATAACCATTGTTAATGTTGTTTGATTTTTAATCCTTGTTCTTCAGTAGTGGGCCCATAGTAAATAGAGGTTTGAGCCAAAGGCCACTGGAGTCAGTAGAAGTCATCTTTTCATTGACTCCAGTGGGCTTTGGATCAAGACTTAGGTTCTTGATACTTTTTACAAACCTCAGGGAGTTATTATCTTATGGAATGATTTCATTATTTAGCTAGGACATCTTATCAATCAAAACAATTATTTATACCTTTTTGTTAAGTTTATGAATGTCACCTCTTCAAACTATCCATCATCCAGAGTGGTATTTCTCTGTGACCCATTCTGGATTAGTGTCCTCAAAGGCCACGTCTAGACTACGCGCCGGATCGGCGTGTTAAAATCGATTGCTCGGGGATCGAAATATCGCATCTGGTCTGGACGCGATATCTCGATCCCAGAGCGTGCTTAGATCGATTCCGGAACTCCAGCTAGATGACCGGACTTCCGGATTTGACACGGCGAGCCGCGTGGATCAATCCCGCGCGGTGAAGACAGGTGAGTAAATTGATTTTAGATATTCGATTTCAGCTACGCTATTCTCATAGCTGAAATTGTGTATCTAAAATCGATTTAATCTCGTAGTGTAGACCTGGCCATAGTTGCTGCTACTGCAGTTTCAGCAATGCTGAATTACAGCCTGAGTCTAAAGTTAGAGAAATCATCATCTTTCTCATTTTACTGTGTGGAATAGTTGGCCCAAAGCCCGCAGTTAGATTATCAGAAGATCGCAAAGTCTGTTCCTGCTTAATTTTAATATCCTGCCTGGGCTTTCATTGGATAGATGAGTGCACAATTTGCCAAGGGAGATGGTATCACCTTCACCAGAAGATATTCAAGGCCAGAAATGACATCCATCTATCAAGAATGGTTTAACAATAATTAAATCAATCACATCCTGGGGGGTGGGGGGTGGGGAGAGGGAGGATGGGTTAGATGACCCATCAGAAAGTTACTCCCACTTACAGTTACTTCTCTGTGGTGTATATAGTTGATACGTGAGTAAAAGGAATATACAAAAATATTAACAAATCACTTAGGCTGAACGATGATTTCTGGATAAAGAGAAACATAGATTTCTAAATAACCAGCATATTCTGGTCAAATGCTATTTTTCTAGTCAAAGACAAATGTTCTGTCCTTTTACTACCTAAAATGTTTCTTTGGAACCCAAATGTGAAAGTCCAGAATCTTGTATCCTATTCAAAATGTTTTTGGTTGAGAAAAGGTTATACACTAAATATAATGTTGGGGATCTGATAAAACTGTGAATGCTAACAAACATACCAGTCAAGTGCAGCTGGCTTTAAAAAATAAGCCCATAAAGCTGAGAGTATCCATCCTTATTGAATAGATTGATTTGAAGAGTAGTCATAATTGTTCCTACAATTCTACATTTGATCAATGTGTCTTTAGGACACAAACATCTGGAATCCAAAGGTCTACTAAATAAAAATGAAATACATAAAGACTTGATTAACTATGGCTTAATCCAATTTAACATCTCTCATTCTTTTAGGGGCACTTATATAGCTGTTCTGTGTAGTAAATGATCAAGGTGCTTGCTTTACACACTAGATTTTGGTGAAATCAGCCTTTGCCACTCAAACATTTGCACAATTTGATCTTGTAAATGGTTTCCACCATGCTTTTGTAACCTTCTGAATCAAATTTTTGGTCCTGTCTATACTGGAATGTGGTGGTGGTGAGGGGTGAGGGTTTTTTGGGGGGAGGGAGGGGTGTATTGGTGTATTTTCACCAATGGAGGTACACCAGTGCAATCCTTGAGGGTACATACACAGCAGTTAGATGGGGCTTGCACTGGTGCAATTTTCCCAGGTCACATTGATGCTAGTCCTATTTTAGTGCAAACAGTGCATTACATTGAGCTGGCACCCAATGACACTTAGATCTTTCCTCTGAGTGGTTATAGCTGATTGAGAGCACTGCAATATTTGTTTTTCAGTATGAGTAGTTCAGATTATTTCTCCAAATGTAGTTCATTTTTGACAAATGCAAAATAATTCACATCTGCTACCTTGATGCCAATTCGTTTAGTCTGGTTGGATCCCGCTGAGTCTTGATTAATTTTGTACCACCTGCACCTGTTGTCATTTCATTGTTTAATTCTATTTTTTCAGATCATTTATGAATGTTCTAAACATCATCAATTCTAGTATGGAAATATAGACAATCCACTGTTAATCTTTTACCATGACCATTTATTCCTGCTCTTCATGATGTCTCTGCTAGTTTCTAATCCATTACAATCCAATCTCACCCCACAATGACCTTTTTTCAATAGTCTCTTTGTTAAAGTCTTTTTGAAAAGTCCATGTCACCCAGTTCCCCTTTGTGATGGGGTGTGTAAACCCAGCAATGACATGGAAGGGGTTCAGGAGCTACTTTGGGCTGGAGTAGCGGCACCCTGCTGCACCTGCATGTCATGTCAGGAATGGAGAAGGCATTTAAAAGGAGGAAACTCCAGTCAGTAGTGGGCAGCCCTGGAAAGAGAGCAGGTTGTTGAAGGGAGCCCTAGGAAAGCAGCTGGAAGAGCCTGGGAGTTAGCAGAGACTCTGCTCTCACAGAAAGTGAAGACAGATCCCCTGTGCTAAAAAGGGGGAAGAGATTGAATCTTAATACTTGAGCTGGAGACCTGAAGAACTTTGGAGTGGACTATAGCCCATCCAGGCCCCTCTAAAGAAAGGGATGCCAAATATCTTGGCTAGAACTGACTAAAGGCTTTTTTTCTTCTTCTTCTTCTTCACCTTTTTGTTTAATCTCTCTTGCTAACTTTGTAGTATTTGTCTGTTTCACTTGGGACTCTGAAATGGGGAGAAATAGTCAGAAGGCCTTGGCTGGTGGGCTGAGAGCCAGTCATTGCTAAGCTGACATCAAATGCTTCTGATGGAAGGATTGGACTTGTGTGTCTGCACTTTTCATGTAGCATCTGATGGGGGGACAGATCTCTGACATCCGGCTTCCTCAATTTTTCTGAGGATCAAAGAATGTTAGTAATTAATGATACATGATTTTTCCATTACAAAACCTTTGTTCTTTGCTCATTGTCAATCACTTTCAAGAGCTGGTGATGGGACACTAGATGGGAAGGATTCTGAGTCACTACAGAGAATTCTTTCCCAGGTGTCTGGCTGGTGGGTCTTGCGCATGTGCTTGGGGTCTAACTGAAAGCCATATTTGGGGTCAAGAAGGAAGGAATTTTCCCTCAGATCAGATTGGCAGAGACCTTGGGGGTTTTTCATCTTCCTCTGCAGCATGGGACATGGGTCACTTGTGGGTTTAAACTAGTATAATTTGGTAGATTTTTTTGTAACTTGAAGTATGTAAATTTGAGGACTTCAGTAACTCAGCCGGAGGCTATGGGTCTATTACAGGAGTGGGTGGGTGAGGTTATGTGGCCTGTGGTGTGCAGGAGATCAGACCAGATGATCATAATGGTCTCTTCTGGCCTTGAAGTTTGAGTCTATGAATCATGTTCATCTACGTGTTTTATAATTCTTTGGTTAGCTATCTTTTCAACCAGTTTAAAGACTCACTGATCTGTAATTCTCAAGATCATGCATACTACCATTTAAAAAAAAAATTAGATATGGGTATGACATTTGATACCACACAATCCTCCAGTAGTGGCTAATTTTAATGAAAGATTGCATATTTTTATTCATTCTTAAAATCCTTCGGAATGCTTGGATTAGTTCCATCTAATCCTCACGACTCATTGCTCTTCGATAGTTTTGGAACAATTTAGCAAGGATTGTGGTGGATTCTCCAACACTGATCATTTTAAAATCAAGACTGGATGTTTTGCTAAAAGATCTGCTCTAGGAATTATTTTGGAGACGCTCTATGGCCTGTCTTATACACGAGGTCAGACTAGATGATTGCAATTGTTCCTTCTGGCTATGAAATCCATGAATCTCTAAATGTATGAATTTGCTCCAGAACCAACTCTTTTAACGCCTCAATTTTTGAACACGCTTCCTCTGTTGCTGAAAAGAGCAGGTCTAAGACAAGCATGTCTCCAGCATTCTCTGCTGTGAGGACTGATGCAATCAAATAATTCAGCTTCTCTGCAATGTCCTTATTCTCCTTCATTGTGCCCTATAAACCCTGGTCCTGATATACTTAAATAATTTCTTGCTATTTGTTTTTATCTTTGGCTATTTGCTCTTCAAATTTTCTCTTAGTCCTAATTACATTTTAACACTGTAGCCTTTCCTTACATTAAATGGTAGTGCTGTGTTAAACCATAGCACCCTCTTGGGGCCTAGTAGGGCTAAGCTGAAATCTTACAGGTCTTAGCCTGTAGGCTTTGCATTATAGCTTTACCTTGTTTATATACCTAATATTCACCAGGGATACTTTGATTTAACACAGAACTATCCATTCAATTTAAGGAAAGGCTACAGCCTCCATAATTTATGCTCCTTTGTTAGTTTCACTGGGTTGGATTTCCATTTTTTGAAAAGGGATGGCTGGAATAACCTATTCAGAATCTTTTATTACCCCTACCACTGTAGGAGCTAACAGCCTTCCAGTAGTGTGTTAAACTGTGCAATTTAACTGTAGTATTTTCCTTTGCTTTTCTTAGTTCTTTATTGTTTTAAGGATGCATGCCTCTTGTGGTTCTGTTATCTTGTGCTAAGCCTGCACGCTGAGTTTTTCAGGATTTTAATTTCATCTTTGACTTAAAGAAAATTTTTTGACTAGCTCCCTCAGTTTTTGTTTTACATCCCCATTTCTAATGCTTAGTGTCTTTTAGACTGATTTTTCTCCTGAGGATGTTGTACTTAATTATCCTACAGTTCCTGAAATTTGCAAATTTAGGATGAGACTAATTAAAATCTTGGGAGAGAGCTGCATGTTTTAAAATAGATTGCACTGCACAGCTTGTACACATGTTGGTTTTATTCTAGGCTCAAAAGGCCTTTCTCAGTATCGCCGTTACATAAACCAATGGAACTTGTGAATATAAACATGCTTTTGGCAGCTAAGAGTTTGTAGCCTGACACTGCCTGGGGGAATGGTTGAATTTTAAAGCCAGATGAGCTAGTTACCACTACAGGCACAGAGCACAATAGGCTTTTGGAAACAAGAGTGCATTCATTGCCAAAACACACTTTGACCTGACACTGCTTTAGGTGAAATGGATTTTCTTCATCATTTCTCATTTTGAATTGCAACTCTTGATCAATTCAGAACTCATGCAACTCATTCAAAAATCTGACACTTATCTGAGAGTATTCTTGTCTGTATATATCTTTTTAAGTGTTCAGTACAGTTTATTTCTGAATGAAGCTCAGAATGGTTCATAGTAGATTATGGTCTCTCTATGTGAATGAAAGTTTACAATATATCTGGGATTTCTGGCTTTTGGTGTTTGTATTCCAATTCTGGTATTTACTCTCATATTTTTGCTTTGTACATATACACTTCTTTAAATGGTGGGTTTTTTCCCCAATGTTTTTTAAAAGCAGCTATCAAAACTTCATGAATTAGCTGTGCAACAGCAGTTCATATGAATTCATTCGAGTCAGCTGCTGGTTTAAATATTTTAACTGCTTTAAAAATATTAAATGTATTTTTTAAAAGCCAGACTAATCCATCAGTTGCCTGTGTGCAACTCCCATAGAATTCTTTATTCTGGATACTGGTGATGAGATGAGTCACCACAGATTGTTTTATAGATTTATTACAGTTTAGTTTAACTTCTTTCCTTTCTCTCTAAAGGAATGGTGCACACAGTAAAGTCAACATAAACCAATTATTTGGGTTAGGAAATAGAAAAGTCTATTGCTGATGGTCAGAAGAGAATTTCTTCTGATTTTGCATTTTTCCTCAGGTGTTTACAAGGTCAATGTTTGCCCTTCTCTGACATGAGAAACAAATAGGATTAAGATGCTAGAGCTGTCCTCAAAAAGCTCCAGATACAATGGAGCCTGGTATGCATCTTATCTGAAACAATTATCCAAGTACAGAATAGCTATGTACAGAGTAGACAAGATGAAAAGTGAGGAAGGCATAGAAAGACATTTCAGCGGATGCATTAGTCATGATAATGTCTTATGCCCACACTAGTTTGGACGTATGTTTCTCACGTATGCTGTTTTAGCTAACACCACTTCTTTCCTCTTTCCTTTCATTGCAAGATGAGCATTGCTGTATGCATTGGATTTTTTGCTGCCTGGAGCCCCTATGCCATCATAGCCATGTGGGCAGCCTTTGGATCCATAGAAGGGATTCCTCCACTAGCCTTTGCTGTGCCAGCTGTCTTTGCAAAGTCCTCAACACTCTACAACCCAGTTACCTATCTTCTTCTGAAGCCCAATTTCCGAAGCACCCTTGCCAAAGATTTCGGAGTTCTCCAGCAATTATGCATCAGGACTTGTTTTTGCCTCAAGGCCCTACAGAGCTGCAGTTACAGGTCAGTTCTGGAAATCGGCCTGAAATCATTTAAAGGGAGAAATGAGTCCAGCTGTAACTCAGTGCAGACTGTAGAAGGATGTTCTTACTTCCCTTGTGAAAAGTGCAATGATACTTTTGAATGCTTTAAGAACTATCCAAAATGCTGCCAGGAGAGATTAGGCACTATGGAATATACTCCTCAAGAAAGTGTGTCTTTGGAGAGTAGTCTTCAAGCAAAACGGAAGCAGGGTGCCAAGAAATCTGTAAAGGTGGTTGTTCAAGGAGAAAAAAGCACTCAAAATGATAACTTTGAAATCATCTTGGAAACAATATCTGCACACAGCAGATCTGCAAATCTGTAGAGTCTGGAGGGTTTCATTTAAGAAACAATAAAGTAATGGTACCAGACTTCTGAATGTAACCTTTTCTAAACAGCCCATCCACTGCCCATTTTCTATACAGTTTTCCTGATTCCTTCAGGTGTCCTTTGATAGAATGCCTAATGGAGCATGAACTTGTTAAAAAGGATGTTTGACTCTCACAATGCAGACTTCAGTAAGTATCTTGTGCTAACTGTATTCAAACAGTACTATTGCAATTAATCTCCTTCTCACTTTGAGTTTTGGAGCTCTTGTTTACTTTGTTTTCAAGGAAACAGACCTCTGGGTACTATGAGGACATTTCTGTGAGGTGGTGGTGTTCTTTCTAAAAGTTTTATATTCTGTACACTCAAGACATAGCATAATGCATATAAGAATTTTAAAAAGACAACCTCATGCTGTTCTAACTGTAACAGAAATTAAAATACAGAAATAGGCTGTATGAAATGCCTATTTTCCAAAAAGCCCTGGAGAATAATCATGTACACTGCTTTCAATGTTGGTAGCAAAGATAATGTTAGGTTTCAGAGTAGCAGCCATGTTAGTCTATATCCGCAAAAAGAACAGAAGTACTTGTGGCACCTTAGAGACGAACAAATTTAACTAAAAGATAATGTTCCTTACCATGAAGAGACAAAGAGACAACTTTTGCTCCAATTTATGCTGGAGTAAAATCAGAGTAACTCTGATTTTTAAACAGATATACTCCATATTTACACTGGTGTAACTGGCAGGAATTTGACCCAGAAATGTTAAAATAATAGTCCCAGTTTTCTAATAAGGACCTTGGAATAACTAGGGTAAAGAAAAGGAGTGGAGAGAACTCAAAGGGTGAGAATCTGAATAATTTGGTAAGCTGGGCTCAAGCAAACAATGTGAGTTTTAATACAGCCAAATGTAAATGTACTCATCTAGGAACAAAGACTGCAGGCCATACTTACAGATGGAGAACTCTATTCCGGGGAGCAGTGACTCTGAACATTTTTTGGGGGGTTGTGGTAGATAATCAGCTGAAAATGAACTCAAAGCTGTGACCAAAAGCATCCTTGGATGCATAAACAGACAAATGTCGAGCTGGAGTACAGAAATTATTTTACTTCTGTTTTTGGCACCAGTGTGACCACTGCTGAAATACTGTGTCCAGTCTGGTACCCACAATTCAAGAAGGATGTTGATAAATTGGAGAGGGTTCAGCAAAGAGCCGTGTGAATTATTAAAGGATTGGCAAATATGCCTTATAATGATAGACTTAAGGAGCTCAATCTATTTAGCTTAACAAAGAGATGGTTAAGGAGTAACCTGATCATAGTCTATAAGTACCTAAGTGGGGAACAGAAATTTGATAATGGGCTCTTCAATCTAGCAGAAAAAGGTATAACACAATCCAAAGGCTAGAAGTTGAATCTAGATAAATTTAGATCGGGAAATAGTTAAGTTTTTTACAATGAGGATAATTAACCCTCTTACCAAGGATTATGGTGGAGTCTTCATCACTGTAAATCTTCAAATCAAGATTGGATTTCTTTTTTAAAGATATTCTTTAGTTCAAATAGGAATTACTTTGGGGAAGTTCTATGGCATGTCTGATACAGGAAGTAAGACCAGATGATCATAATGATCTCTTCTGGCCTTAGGATCTATGAATATCAGATGGTGTAAATCAGTGCAGCTTTGCACTGATGTTGATGAAGCTGCACAGTTTTACACCAACTGAAGATCTGGTGCCTATGATGCCAGGGTTTTCTGTTTGGTTTACAATCTTAGTCTTAGTGGATAGAAATGCACACAGTTTTTTCTTTGTGTTTCTTCCCAGTCTCTCTTATCTCCTCCTTTCTTGTTATCCTTCCTCCTCAGTGGTGCTCCATTTTGCAACGCATTATAGATCTCTGTCAGGGTTGTGCAGCTGCAGAGGTTATGATGTTCACTTGCTTGACCCTGGTGTTGTGGTTTTTGTTTTTCCAGAGATAGGAGAGAGAGCAAAAAAAAAGGGACTTCTAAAACCTAGAGTTGCCAACATTGTATTTCAGAAGTAAGGGACTGTGTTCTTAGCACCTCATGCCCCACCTCTCATCTCATTAATTATTATTATCATTATTATTATTTATTAATAAGCATGACTCACTTACATATACCAGGGGCATCTCTTGCTGCTTTTTGCAGCACTCAGCAACTCCTGATCTTGTTGTACAGAGATGAAAAAATAAGGGACATCACTTGTAATAAGGGACTGTTGGCAACCCTACTGACACCCCTACTAGTGAGTGTAGTGGGCTGGGGAGGAGGTTGGGTCACCTAACACCACCACCACCCTTTTTTCTATACTACCACACCAGTTCATGCTCAGTCAACAAGAAGTGCTATATTATTTCCTGTCATGGAAGCAGAGGGCACCCTGACAGTGCCAGGCTACCATCTTGGTCAGGCCACAGCCCTGTGGTTCAAGTATGCAGTCATCATTACTTAATATTTGTATTGCAGTGGTGCTCAGAGGCCTCTCTCAGGATTGATGCTGAATTGTGCTAGGTTCTGTATAAACATACACAAAGCTGCAGTCTCTGTCCCAAAGAACTTGCAATCCAAGTAGTTAGTCTTACATTCTTCAAGAGATGCCACCCAAACCATCAGTGAAATAAACTGCATGTGTTTAGTTCTATAAATAATCATGTGGCGCTAGCACGTTTCGTTGAAGTTTCTGTAGTGGCTGCATACTTGAATGCCAGTGACCTAACCATTTAAACTCTACCAGTGATTCTGAGTAATCATCGTCATCATGTTCCCATTATGCCTCTAACGTTTAGGGCAGCGACGAACCTCCTCCACTCTTGTCTGTTTATGGCAAGTCTTTCAATGACTCCCCCAGCTTGGCTTCCACAGCTCTTCACCATGTTGTTTTCAGGTGGCCTCGTTTTCACTTGCCTTCAGGTGTCCATCTTATTGCTACTCTGATGATGAACTCAGTTTCCAGTCGAAGCACATAACTGATCCATCTCCAGCGCCTCCTGGCAATGATGGTGCTCGAATCCTCATGGCTGCACTGTGTCAATAGATCTTAGTTTGAGATTGTTCTGGGCCAAAAGATAGAGAGGATTTTTCCGAGGCAGGTTGTATGGACTGAAGACAGTTTAGACATGTTATACTTTCTCATTCCCCAGCATTCTGCACTATAAAGTAATGTTGAAAGTACACAGATCTGATTAAATCTTGAGTTTGATTTTGGTGTTGTATTTTGATGGTTTCCAGATTGTATTTCCCCCTGAAATTCTGAGTAAGCCGCTATTTAAATGGATGTTATTGCAACAGATAGTATACAGCTCGTTTACTTGGGACCTATAGTGTGGCTTCTTGCCCTCTACTTAAACTGTCTCCCCCTTCATCCTCCATCTATTCCCATGTGCATGATGCTTTTGATGTTTTTGCTAGTTTCCCGTAGTTGCAGAGATTTTAAAATTCCACATGAGTAGCTGTTTTTTGCAGAGTATAAAACATTTAGAATGTATTAGAGAAAACGCTTGTATGTGGCTAAAACACCACACCTCTTTAAGAGCCATGCACTCTGTAAATGAGCTGTATTGTTTTTTGAAGGATGTGCAAATTAAAACTGAAGTTTTGATTAGCATCACTGAGGTTAAAGGAAGTTCTGCCCTTGACTTCAAGTGGAATAGGATGCGGCCATAAACTAATTATGGATCCTGGTCACATGTCACCTGAGGCATGTTGCGCATACGCTAAGAAAAAGCCTCTATGCCCTGTGGGTGTCTATATAGCATCTGAGAGGGTACTTCTCAGCCTGGGTAGACCCAGGCTAGCTCTGCTCAAGCTGTCACACTAAAAAGAGCCATGTGGCCGTGGCAGCATGGGTGGCAGCTTGGGCTAGGTGCCCTAATATTATCCCAGTGTGCCCCCCGAGGAGGTACTCAACAGCTAGCCTGAGCTGCTCCCCGTGCTGTTGCAGCCACGCTGCTGTTTTTAGTGTGCTAGCTCAAACAGTGCTAGCACATCTCTCTGTGTGTGCTGGGAAACACCCTCCCAGCTACTGTGTAGATATTCCCTGTGAGGTGTCCTACTGGTTTCAAGGAGATTTCTTACGGCATCTAGAGCAGGGGTGGCTAACCTGTGGCTCTGAAGCCACATGCGGCTCTTCAGAAGTTAATATATGGCTCCTTGTATAGGCACTGGCTCAGGCTGGAGCTACAGGGGCCAACTTTCCAGTGCTTGCTGCTCAACCCTTGGCTCTGTCACAGGCCCTGCCCTCACTCCATCCCTTCCTGCCCCCTCCCCTGAGCCTGCCATGCCCTCACTCCTCTCCCTCCCCCACCGAGCCTCCTGCACACCACAAAACAGCTGATTGGGAGGTGCGGGGAGAGAGAGGCAAGCACTGATCAGCAGGGCTGCCGTGGGCAGGAGGCGCTGGGAGAGGGGATGGGGAGCTGATGGGGGGACTGCTGCCATATTACTGTGGTGCTTTGGCAATGTACATTGGTAAATTCTGGCTCCTTTTCAGACTCTGGTTGGCCACCCCTGCTCTAGAGGACTGGAGCCTTAGACGGTTGGCTCACTACTATGAGATGAATGATCTGTACATTGGGATTAACTGGAATAGGAAAAGAATCCAGGACTATATAAAACAGGAAAAAACAACTAGTAGGCTGGGATTTTCATAGCATCCATCTTCCTTAGGCCTGTCCATATTGGTTGTAATATTTCCCTATTTAAAACACTCAGGAAATTCTGAAGCCTCTCACTGTATCTCCTGTTTGTGCCAAGCTGTACATCACCTGTCTGATGAGCCAATGTTCGGAATAACTAGATTGAACAGTGAAGATTGTTTTTGTTTGTTTGTTTGTTTGCACCATATAAGCAAATCAGAAAAAAACTCAGGCTTTCAATCGAAAACACATGTTGGGGATGGAAGGAATAAGAATAGTTTGCTCTATACAGTGTCTATGTTCTCTGGAAAATTCATGAGTATTTATACACTGATTATTATATAATGTATAGGAACAAAGTTAATGTGTCACTGTTTCTTCCCTCCAAGTCTGCACTGGAATCCCTGAACTAGTCATAAGTTCTGACTCTGGAGTAAAACATTTGCTTAAAAATCAACATGTCACTTTCAACTTTTCTTTTCCCCACAGTTGAGATTTCAGATGATTTTTTGTTTTACAATGAACGTCGAACTCTCAGCTTATTCCTTTTTGGAGTTAATGGGAGCAGGATTGTGCCTTTGAAGAGAACTATGAAGCAATGCCCAGTGTCCACAAGCAATCAGACTGACAGTCAAATTCTCGATTATGTTTGTTGTATGAAAAAAGTTCTTCTTACGTTAAATACTTTTTCTGGTGTAATCAGTCACAGAAGATTTTTCCCAACCTGTCTGCCTTTGGATTGGTCCATCTATCATTTTTCAGAGTTAGACTATTGTTATGAATTACTTGCAGATAAATATATTTGCAAATCATGATGCTGCTGATTAGAGTCTTCTTGACATTATGTATTAAGGCCTTATGAAAAACTCTGCCAATTATTGGAAGAAGAAAATTTGTTTTTCAAGGTGAAACAATAAAAGGAGTGATATAATCATGTCTGGGGAGTTAATTCATACTTGTTGTTGCTGATGATGTGGTGCGATTTTTAAATATATTGAGTAAAATCAACTTTTAAGGACAGGTTTCAGAATAAATGTCAATAATAAGAGCAGTGGTAGCAAAAGTAAGGGCATTTCTGTTGCAGGTTGTAATCTTTCAAGCCCAACACAAAGAATATAGTAAAAAATGTCATGCCTATCTACAGAAGTTGGTAGAGTAAATGATATTACCTCACCCGCCTTGACTCTCTAATGTCCTGGGCTCAATATGGCTACAACAACACTGAAATATCACCCTTCTCAAAGTTTAAACATTTTGTAAGAGAATATGATTGCTCAGGATATTTGTACTGGAATATGAAGCCTTTGGCTCTCAAGGTCACCAATTCAAATGTGATCCCAATCAGAAGTGACTGAAAGTCTTTACCAGCTGGTGGCTGTTTGAAAGGTTTGGCGATACATGTGGGTGATCTCAGATCCTAGCAGATGGCTAACCTCATCACACATACAAATGCTATCACCACTGCCATGAAATGGGACTTTTGTTGTCAGGCCGGTGGCCAGTAGGAATGATTGATGTTAATATTACTGGTTAGTTTAGATCTTTAAAAATAAACATGTTTGATTTGAAACCAGATGATGATGATGTACATGATTATAATTGTTATAAAGAGGACAGTGATCAGTTTTTCTCCATGTCCACTGAAAGTAGGACAAAAAGTAAGCAACTTAGTTTGCAGCAAGGGAGCTGTAGGCTACATATTAGGAAAACCTTTCTTACTACAAGGATAGTTAAGCACTGGAACAGATTATCTAGAGAGGTTGTGGAACCCCGTCACTGGAGGTTTTTAACAACAGGTTAGACAAACACCGGTCAGGGATGGTCTAGATATACTTAGTCCAGCATCAGTGAGATGGGGTGGACTAGATGACTTCTTGACATCCCTTCAAGCCCTACATTTCTATGATTCTGTGACAGCTAGTCTGTGTAACTACATGAAACTACTACATTCATCCTTTCTCTCTCAGACCTTCCACTTATTTGGTATACCTCCTTGTCATGTTTTTGTGTTAAGAAAGGTTATAAATTCCTTGGGCAGGGACAGTCTCTTGGTATGTTTCTAAAATGGATTGCCAATCCTGCCTCATGCCTCTGGACCTTACTGTAATAAGAATAATAAATAATGATAGTGTCAAGTATATTCAGTGCCATAGGTTCAAGCTATGCATGTCTGTCTTTTAATAAAATAACTATTTGTACAATACTTTTGACACAATGGCAATGAGCATTTCTAAAGGACGACTAATCAGTCAGCGCTTACTTGTCATACAGTAATTCTCATTGGAAGGAATTAGATTTATTAGGGTGGCTAATATGAATTATTGAAACAATGACTTAAAATTATATTTGAGGCTTTAAAACCGTGCAAGCCAAAACCTCGTCAGGACAGTTGTTAACATCACAATAGATATATTTTAATAATCCTCTGCAGGTGACTGTGTGTGACATACGGGGCTACAATCCAGACTAGTGAGGGGCTGTGACATTCCTGCCCTGCAACTGTGGATGCCTTACAATGCCTTGCTGCAGTAGCTCCCACCTGGACCACTCAGAAACAGCCTTCCAGCGGGCAAGCCACACCATGAGTGTCAGTGTGTAACTGCAGCCCGCCAGCCACACTTGGGTTACACTCTGGCTTTTACCAGACTGGGTTACTTATGCAGGGTGACCCCAACAGCTTCCCAGTCCCAGATTTTCCCTCCTGCCCCCCCAATATATGTCTTATACTGCCTAACCTTTTCCTGGACAGTACATATATATGAAGGCCATTATTCCTTCATCTTATTATCTTAAATAGAGATATGCAGACACTTTAACTTAAACACAGTGGATTAAATAAAACAATAAAACAAGTTTAACAACTACAAAGAGCAAGATTTTAAGTGAGTGCAAGCAAAAAAGCAAAGGCAGAAATAGTTACAAGAAAAATAAAAATAATACACTTTCTAGTGCCTAACATAACAAAGTTTATTAGAGTCAAGCGAAGTTTCTCACCATATGTTTCCAACAGCATTACCCACCAAACTTTTCAGGTCAGGACCCCTCCCCTGGAGTCCAACGATGGCTTTTGTCTTCTCAGGTGCAAAGAGTGAGAGAGTCAGGGAGAGAGAGTGGAAAGCTGTCTTGGGGTGTTTGCTCTCCTTATTATAATATCAGTTCTCCTTTTGAAAAACATTTCCAGCTGAGAACCAGGGGATCAAGAGTCTGTGTGGAAGGATGTTCACCTGTGTGAGCTTCCTTTGTTTCTCACTCCCCCACCCTTCCATAGGTGCTAGAACTAGGAGCATAGGCTCTGACTCCATGGCTGCTCCCCCATATCAGCACCTCCCCCTCCCCCCAGTCACCAATCAGCATCTCCTCCTCCCTCTCAGTGCCTCCTGCCTGCCACCGAACAGTTGTTCTACAACTTGCAGGAGGCTCTGTGGGGAGGTGGGAGCACTCAGGATGGAGTGTGCTTGGGGGGATGGAATGGGGTGGGAAGAGGCAGGTTGAGGTGGGGCAGGAAAAGATAGGGAAGGGTGGGGCCTTGGGGGACTGGGTGAGCCTGGGGTGGAGCCCCCCTGAACATTAGAAAGTCTGTGTCTCTGAGTAGGAGTGTTGAGGTGTGCAGCAGCACCCCCTGGTTTGAAGTGGTTTCCATTATATACAGGGTTTGCAGTTTGGTTAGATGGCTCTCAGCACCTCCACTGTACAAATTGTTCCAGCACCCTCTCCCGTTTCTGCTTGACAATTCTGTTTACTGCTTAAATGCAAATTAAGATAAGCATACACGGCTTTGTTCAAGACAGGTAGGTTGACCAGTTTGATGCTACGTGAGTCTGAACTGTATTTTTAACATCATACAGGGGAAATGTATAACTTTACACATAAAGCACATCCTACCATGCCAATGCTTGCCAGCAAGTTATGAGTTTTCAAATGATCCCTCACAAGGCATACTTTGTGTGAAAGATTATTACAATGGGGTGTGGAATGTGAGTATAGAGGGACATTCACTACTGATCCCTGCTACTGCAGAAATCTTACTCTTGCTACCACAGGCTTCTCTTCATTTCCATTTGTGACCATTTTTCCTGTGGTCTTATGCCCTGTGTCTCTCTTTCTGCCCAGGGGCGGCTCCAGGCATCAGCACGCCAAGCGCGTGCTTGGGGCGGCAAGCCATGGGGGGCGCTCTTCCGGTCGCTGCGAGGGCGGCAGGCTGGCTGACTTCGGCTGCTTGCCTGCAGAGGGTCTGCTGGTCCCGTGGCTTCGGTGGACCTCCCGCAGGCGTGCCTGTGGAGGATCCGCTGGTCCTGCAGCTTCTGCGGACCTCCTGCAGCCATGCCTACCGGACCCTCCGCAGGCAAGCCACCGAAGGCAACCTGCCTGCCGTGCTTGGGGCGGCAAAATGCCTAGAGCCACCCCTGTTCCTGCCCCACCAGTTAAAGGATTAGTGCTACTGGGATTAATGTGCATTATAAACAAAGGGCTGTTCACTCTCTGGGTCCTGGCTGCTGCTGCTACTAACTAGAAATCCATTTCCCTAGAAGTACAACCTTTTTTGTTGTGATTTATTTCTGATTTATATAGCTTTCCCCTTTAAGTTTGGGCTGTAAATACTATATCTTTCTATCCTACATATTTTGTACTGTGTTCTATATCCTTTTGCCCCTCCTTCTTTGGAACAGGGGTCTGTCTCTTTACATGTCTGCAAAGCACCATGCATATTTATGGTCCTATCTTAATATAGAAAATATGAAAAATAATCATTATAGACTCATCATCTAGTCTGCCCTCCTTCACATTGCAGGCCACAGAACCTCACCACCTTGCACCTGAAATAGACCCCTAGCCTATGGTTGAGTTATTGATGTCCTCAAATCATGGTTTAAATGGAGAATTCACCATTACACTAGTTTAAACCTGCAAGTGAGCTGTGTCCAGTGTTACAGAGGAAGGCAAAATCCCCCAAGGGTCTCTGCTAATCTGACCGGGCAAAAATTCCTTCCTGGCCCCAAATATGGTGATTAGTTAGGCCCTGAGCATGTGAGCAAGACCCACCAGACAGATACCTGGGAAAGAATTCTCTGTAGTAACTCAGAGCCCTATCCAACTATTCTGTCTGGCCACTGGGGATTTTTCCTATGGCAATCACTGATGGGCCACACGCCATCATAGGCAGCCGCATCATACCATCCCCTCCATAAACTTATCAAGCTCAGGCTTGAAGCCAGTTAGGACTTTTGCCCCCTCTGCTCTCCTTGGAAGGCTGTTCTAGAACTTCACTCCTCTGATGGTTAGAAACCTACGCCTAATTTCAGTCTAAATTTGTTCATAGCTGGCTTATATCCATTTATTCTTGTGTCCACATTGGCACTTAACTTAAATAACTCTTCCCTGGTATTTATCCCTCTGATGTATCTATAGACAGGATTGGCTCCAGGCACCAGCACGCTAAGCGCGTGCCTGGGGAGGCAAGCCACAGGGGGCGCTCTGCCGGTCGCCGCGAGGGCTGCAGACAGGCTGCCTTCGGTGGCTTGCCTGCAGAGGGTCCGCTGGTCCTGTGGCTTCGGCGGACCTCCCACAGGCATGCCGCCTAATCCACGGGACCGGGGACCTCCCGCAAGCAAGCCATCAAAGGCAGCCTGCTTGCCATGCTTGGGGTGGCAAAATACCTAGAGCCGTCCCTGTCTATACAGGGCAATCATCTCTCTCCTCAGCCTCCTTTTGGTTAGGCTAAACAAGCTAAGCTCTTGGAGTCTCTTCTGATAAAATAGGTTCCTCATATCATCCTAGTAGCCCTTCTCTGCACCTGTGCAAGTTTGAATTCATCTTTCTTAAATACTGGAGAACAGAATTGCACAGATGAGGTCTTGCCAGTGCCTTGTATAATGATACTAACACTTCCTTATCTCTACTGGAAATAGCTCGCTTGATGCATCCTAGGACTGCATTAGCCTTTTTCACTGCCACATCACATTGATGACTCATAGTTATCCTGCAATCAATCAATACATGCAGGTCTTGCTCCTCCTCTGTCACTTCCAACTGATAAATAGACAGCTTAGAGCAAAAATTCTTGTTAGTCCCTAAATGCATGATCTTGCACTTTGCACTATTAAATTTCATCCCATTTCTATTACTAGAGTTTACAAGGTCATCCAGATCTTCTTGTATGATATTCCAGTTTTCCTCTGTATTGGCAATACCTCCCAACTTTGTGTCATCCACAAGTTTTATTAGCACACTCTCACTTTTTGTGCCAAGGTCTGTAATAAAAATGTTAAATAATGTTGGTACCAAGACCGATCCTTGAGGAACTCTACTAATAACCTTCTTCCAGTCTGACAGTTGACCTTTCAGTACGACCTGTTGTAGTCTCCCATTTAACCAATTCCTTATCCAACTTTCAGTTCTCATATTAATCCCCATCTTCTCCAATTTAACTAGTTTCCTATGTGAAACTATATCAAATGTCTTACTGAAAGCCAGGTAGATTAGATCTACTGCATTTCCTTTGTTTAAAAAAACAGTTATCTTCTCAAAGAAGGAGATCAGGTTGGTCTGGCAAGGTTTACTTTTTGTAAAACATGTTGTATTTTATCTCAATTACTGTTCACCTCTATGTTCTTAATGACTTTCTCTTCCAAAATTTGTTCCAAGACCTTTCATACAATTGAGATCAGTCTAATAGGCCTATAGTTTCCTGGATCACTTTTTTCCCCTTTCTTAAAAATAGGAACTATATTAGCAATTCTCTAGTCACAGGGTATGACCCCCGAATTTACAGATTCACTGAACATCATTGTATTGGGCTTGTAATTTCATGTTCCAGCTCCTTTAATATTCTTGAATGGAGATTATCTGGGCCCCCGAGTTTGACTTCCACTGCAGATGTGATAATTTCTGCCTCCATATCATCATTGCCATTAGCAACCCTAAGCACTTCATTTGCCTCATTAAAAACAGAGGCAAATTATATGTTTAGGTGTTGGGCCATGCCTAGATTATCTTTAATCTCCACGCTATCCTCGGTGCTTAGTGGTCCCACTTCTTTTTTCCTTGTTTTCTTTTTATTTATATGGCTATAGAACCCTTTGCTACTGGTTTTAATTCGCTTTGCAAGTTCCAATTCTGCTTGACTTTTGGCAGTTCTCTCTTTGTCTCCACACCTTCTGATCTCCAAGAGGTAGCTTTCTTTGCTGATCTTCCCCATCTTTCATTCCTTGTAAGCTTTCTGCTTTCTCTTAATCGCCTGTTTGAGATGCTTGCTCATCCATCTTGGTCTGAAACCATTCCCTATGAATTTTTTCCCCTTGCTTGGGATGCAGGCTTCAGATAGCTTCTGCAACTTTGACTTAAAATACCATAATTCCAAGCCTCCTCCACATTCAGACCATTGAGTTCTTCAGTCTAGTCCACTTTCCTAACGAATTCCCTTAATTTTTTTTAAAGTTAGTTCTTTTGAAATCAAGGACTCTTGTTGCAGATCTATTTTTGTTTAAACTGAATTAGCTCATGATCACTCGAACCAAGGTTGTCCTCTACAACCAGTTCTTCCATGGAGGTCCTCACTACTCACCAATACCAAATCTAAAATGGCATCACCTCTTATTGGTTCAGCAACTCTTTGGTGAAGGAATCTGTCAGCTATCACATCCAGGATAATCTGGACCCTACTATTATTATTAGCACTTGTCCTTATCTGCGAAGTTAAAGTCTCTCATAACTGCATAATTCCCAAAGGTATTTATTTAATTAAAAACATTAAAGAGGTCTCTATCCATATCCAGATCAGATCCTGGTGTTCTGTAGCACACCCCAAGCACTGTATCAGGGGAACCTTTAATAGCTTTCTTCCCCAAAGTGATTTTAGCCCAGACAGACTGTCTTATCCGTTCCATCTCTTCTAATTTCTTTACAGTCTACCTTATTATTAATATACTGTACAATACTACTTTGCCACCTTTGCCTTTGTTTCTGTCTTTCCTGAACAGCATATACCCTTCAATACCTATACTTCTGTCATGACTACTATTCCACCATGTTTCTGTTATCCCTATAATATCTGGTTTCACTTCCTGCACCGGTAGTTCTAGTTCCTCCATTTTGTTACCCAGGCTTCTTGCTTTGGTGTACAAGCATCTTAATTGTTGCTGCTTGGCTTTGTCCGCATTCCTTGCCTGATTGGGTACAGTCATTCTAGTGCTAATATCGCCTGTCTGGATAGTATCAGCATTATCCTTCCTCTTAAAGTCCATTCTCCTAACCACTGCTGTTCCTTTCTCCAGTGATGTGTCAAATACCCAACCAGAATTGGAATTTACAGTGTCTTTACTGTTGTCCCCTGCTCTATATATTGTTGTTTATTATTCCCACGGCATCCAGGAGCTCCAGTCCTGGACCAATACCTTATTGCACTAGGCACTATAAAAACACAGAACAAAAAGACAGTCCCTTCCCCAAGGAATTTATCATCTAAATATAAGACAAAAGGCAATAGATAGATACAGGCAGATAGGAGTACAAGGAAACAGTGAGACAACGTGATCAGCATGATAGCCAACAGTCTCTGCACACCAGCAGTCTAACTGTTGTCAAGTTTTTTGATAGTCAACATGGGACTGGACAATTCTGAGGGATTAGAAGGTCAATAAAGAGGCGGCTTTGCAGGTGTTCTCGGAGGCTCCTCCAAAGCATGGGAAAAGGAATCAAAAGCATGAACAGCAGAGGATACTCTATATGTCTACCACATATATTGCTCCAGTACTGTAAGAGACAGGGATTTATTTTTGTTCACTTTCCATATTTTATGGAATCCTAATAAAGATTGTGCTGCTATTCTGTTTGTTTATTTGATTCTCCATGGGGCGTCTTTGCTCTGGAATTGAGATATGTTACTGAAGCAGTTAATACTGGGGGAGCAAATATTGCAGAGTAATGTATTAAGTGAGAATCCAGTTTACAATTATTAGATATATGAAAAATGGTCTTTTGGGAAAGCTGAATTAACCTTGCACATTTTTGAAGGTTATCATACGCCCATTTGAGATTATACAGAGATATGAATTACTTGTGCAATTTAACCTTATTTTCCACATAGGACCACCTATCCCAATTTTTAATTGGGAACCCAGAATGACTGGCTTGTGATAAATCATTAGCAATGCTAATAATGTATATGTTTCAACTGAGCTGCAGAGGACAAGTTGATGTTTAAAAGCTGGAAGGAGAGACAAGGCCTGATTCATAATTCTGTTACACTGGCTTTATGCTAATGTAATTCCACTAGCATAAACCAGTATAGCAGAGTGGAGGATTAGACCCACAGTATATAAATTTTCCATTTTTGACTCTTATAGCATTAATGAAATTGTTTCTGAGTAAAACAACATTGACCCAGTAAATTGTTTGGGTACAGTACATAGGACTTTATATTAAAAACAACAGCCCAGACTTCAGCCTGCACCAAAGGCTGTTCAGTACAGATTGTGGTGACTGTCAGGGAGCCAGTTACAGATACCTGATTCTCAGGTTGACCTGACACCAGGCCTGGGGGTAATTTAGAGCAGCTGTTCTAGTTTATACCAGCTGGTTATGATCCCCAAGGGGCTGCATGCCATTTGCAAGTTGGCAAGATCTGGTTGAAAATTTCAGATTAATTTTATTAGTGATTGAAAAAATTGTTTCTCTGCAAAAAATGGACATTGTCATGAAAGTTCCCTTTTTCAATGATAAAATTAAAAGCCTCATTTTTTCTTTTTCAATTTTCCTCCCCTTTTCTCAATCAGAACTAGCATGCTAAAAATAGAAGGTAACTGCAACAGCACGAAAGATGAAAGGTGCTAGACATCCCGAATATGTACCGAACATCTCTGATGGGCACACACTGGGGTGGCTAGCCCCCCTCACATTGCTGCAACTACACTCTATTTTTAATGTGCTAGCTCAGTCAGAGCTAGCCCAGACATGTCGCTTCAAGCAGGGAATCACACCTCAAGCTCAAAGTGTAGACATACCCTTTGTCTCTTAAGTTAGTCTGGTTTGAAAAGCATTGTATAAGTGTGCATTATTATCATCATGGTCTTCAATGTCTGAGAAATGACTTTCCCAGGTCTTATCTTCCCAGAAGCACCAGTAAACCCTTCACAAAAACTTTGCCAATAAAAGAAAACAGAGTTTCAAACAGAAAGTTTCCAAGAAATGCTAGAATTACACATCAAAATCTGGTTACTAATACTTAATTCTATTGTTCATGCTATAGCAGAAAACATTTGAAGGGTGTGACGGAGTGTGCATACCCTGCACTGAACAAGATAAGGTTAATCCCACATTATGGGTGGCAGAAGTCCCACCCCTCAGGCCATGCTGGGCATGCTCCAACTGCTGCCTCAGTATAAAAGGGAGCAGCCTAACTCATTCTAGGCTGACAACCAAGAAGGAAGGATGCTTGGTGGAGGCGCCAACTCAGGAGCTACTTCAGCCAGTAACTGCAGGGACCAGAGATCTGAGGCCTAGACTAGAGACCTGTTGCCTACAGCTGCTTGACTGGAGTCTGAATCCCAGCGAGCTGTCTGTGCTGAGGAGTTCAGTACCCCTGATGGCGAATGGACCCCAGCTTCAGGACACATGGTAGGAAGTAGTCTGGGGAGGTGGGTTCAGTGATATCTCCCACCCGAGGAAAGTCAGTGTGGTGTTGTATGATTCCCCTCTGACTGGGTGGTGACCATACTTGCTGTTGACAGGGCCCTGGCCAGGACCTGGAGCAGGGAAGGCCTGGGTCCCCATATCCCAGCTGTCACCATCCCAGGGTGGTGGTCCCTGACTCTGGCCATTGGGCTGAACAGCCCCTCCCCACCCCAAAAGAGGATGGAGGTGTGCATAGCCTGCTATAGAGGGCTTGTTGTCAGTCTGTTTTAAATATTGTCACAGGAATTCCATAACAGTATTCCAACAGCATGAATCATACATGGTAATTTTCCATACAGGATGTTCTCTAAACTCTTACTAGCCACCTTTATAAAACTGAAGGATCCAATCAATGAAACTTCTACTGCTGTAGCATGGGCAAGTCATCTATTCCCTTCCCCCTGCTCCCTACAGTAACATTCCAATCCCAATATCAATGAAAATCCAACTGGCTTGTTTAAAAAACTGCTGTAACAAGTCCTTGCTCAGATATTCTTCATCCACATTAGTAAGGTGACCATATTTCTCAAAGTGAAAATGAGACACTGGCCAAGGCTGGTCTGAGCCTGAGGTCCCTCTACTCCCCAAGGGTCAGAGTAGCCTTCAGCCTAGGGCTGCCTAAGTCATAAGATCCGAGGGGTAGCCGTGTTAGTCTGAATCTGTAAAAGCAGCAGAGAATCCTGTGGCACCTTATAGACTAACACGTTTTGGATCATGAGCTTTCGTGGGTGAATACCCACTTCATCAGATGAAGTGGGTATTCACCCACGAAAGCTCATGCTCCAAAACGTTTATTAGTCTATAAGGTGCCACAGGATTCTCTGCTGCTTTTAAGTCATAAGAGCCTCCCCTGGCTACCCTACAAGCAGCAGTGCTACCCAGAATTTCAGCAGAACTACATGAAGTGGAACTGTGTCCAGCACTCTCCCCTCCCCCCTTAGATCCACCCCCTAACATGTTCCCTTGTGCCAGGGCAGAGCCATAACTAGGCATTCAAGCACCCAGGATGAGCAAGATTATTTGCACTGCTTGCCATTGTTTGTCACTTTTGTGCCCCATTTCTCCCTCTCCCCAACTTTGTGCCTTGAGCCGCTGCCCCACGTGCCCCACCCTGGTTACAGCTCTGTGCCAAGGCTTCCAAAGGGGGTCCCTGGAAGACTGGTTTATGCTGTCTCTCTCAATCCTTGCACTTGGGGATTTTCCCCCCAGCTGGAACTGGGGCTTTTAGAGCCCCTCTACATCTCTCTGGCCCTTTTGCCCAGCATATGCAGGGAAGAGAATCTCACCGAAATGATCTAGTATGTGTAGACTCTAGCATGGTGGCACTTATATGCTGGAAAAAACAAGACACATATGAAATGAAATAAGAGGTACATTTTCAGCTTGGTGATTTAACCCCTTGCAATCACTGGAAGCTGCACTGGTCACTAGGGGCCTGATCATGCTGTCAGGGAGAGCTTTGCATGTGGAATGACTACAGGACTGGCTCTAAACTTATGGCAGAAGAACCCCGTGATGTTCTAAGCATACCTCTGCTATTTCCGTATCTTCAGTGTCACTCTTCTGCTGAGAAGCCCATATCCTAAGAATGACTAAGGGCAGCACCAATTAACCACCTCAGGGACAGAAGAGCCAGACAGCTCTGTGTGTGTGTCCTTCCTTTTTTTTAAGGACTCAGCTTAACTACATTTTGTACATGATTACAAAATAAAGTCATTCCATTTTTCCTTCAGCCTTTTAAAAGTAAAGAATTGAAGAGCCATTCAGGAAAAGCATACAGAGAATAAAATGTTCTCAGACATCTGATACAATGAAATATCCTGTTGGAGGTAACTGAAAGGATTCATATTTTGCAGAAATAGTTTGCATAGTAGCCATCGTTTCCAGTTATGAGTAAAACAGCTACATGTATCTCAGAGGAGTGGCTCAGTCTCAAGCAAAAAGAAGCACTCAAAGCAGTTAATTGGCAGTTATAATCTGTGTCTGCACTATGAAATTGAACTGCTGCTGTCAAGGTTACTCAGCAGGGGAACCAGCAGAGCCAATACTGACAACTTCATTAAGACGTCACCAAGCACCACTAATTATTCTGAAATTGTACCACAACTAGCTTTCTCCAGTTCATACTGGCAGCCAGAAAGATCCACTGCTGAAAACTATTGTGAGCAATCATTCAAATTCCTAGCATAGGTGGAGGCTATAGTTTCTGGTTGAATAGTTCTGTAGTTAAGCTGAAGGGAGAATTATTTAGGATGGTATCACTCGGATAGTAAGCTCCAGGGATTGACTTTTGGTATGGGTTTGTTCAGGCCCTAGAACAGTGGGGGCCTAGTCTATGGGTCCCCGAGGTGCTACCACAATACAAATTTATAAATAATCTGTATTGACTACATACTTGTGCCACAGAGGAGAACTGGGGAATAGCAAGGAGAACTAGTGAAAAGAAAATGAGCCTGGAAAAAGAGCGAAGTAAAGCGAATTAAAGAGGGACACGTTGAGGAGAACTGTAATGCAGAAAAGGGGGGGTAAGGAAAATTGGTTGGGGAATGAGAAAGGTAATGAGAACTGGAAGGAGAAACTTTCCAGCCCCCTTTTCTCTTCAACCTAAGCACTGAGTTGAGAGAGGTGAGGAGAAGTGAGAAAAAGAAGCTGAAGAAAATAAAACCAGAGAACAATGAGCGAGAAGGAGTGAGGGGCAGACATAGAACAGGGTAAATGTGTCCAGAGCAGGGAGTGAGGGAGAAACTGGTGATCTGTGTCACTGTTGTATTTTCATAAATGGTTACTTAGTCATAAGCAATAATTTCTGGAAGCAGGATTATGCTGTTGTGTCAAATGGAGACAGATGCATAATGGATCTAGGAGTCGCTAATAACAGGAAGAGGATTATTGAAGTTTAGCACTCGCCAATGTGGAAACTCCCGGCCTAGCTCTTGGATGCCCAGAAAGAACAACTGGAGACTGCAGAGCATTGGTATTGCCTTCCAATGCTTTCATTATAGCCAGGAATGGCAGAACCTTAAGGTTTCTGATGCTCAGTCTAAACTTCCTTTTTTTCAGAAAATTCATAACTCCTCTTTTCACTGCCTCTCCCCTTCACTTTTCCTGTCCAGTCTGGCCTCAAGCCTGAGTGTAGCTTTGTGCATAGGAGAGCCCTCTGTACGTACAGGAGTACCCTTACCTGTGTCAGTCTCATTTAGTCAAGTTCCTCACCTGAACTATGTTTTCAGGACCAAGCTCTCTGTTCATTTAATTTATTTCTCAGTTTCCTGCACCTTCTTTTTTTACCTTTTCCTTTTTCCATCTTTTCTTTTTTCTCTTCCTTTGTCTTCCAAGCACTGTTCACTCAGTGCTTCTTCACTTACCTTCAGTTGTTTACCAGATCGCAACAGTTCTTTTTATATATTTTCTTTTCATCCTCACTTATCCTCTTCTGCTTTGGTTTCCACCTCTTCTCTAAAGATACAGGTTCTCATTAAAGTTGCGAGTGAGCTGAGTCTCAGTTGAACCCTGTTGGCCATTTGTCCATATCGGACAAACACCACAGCATTTCCTAGGGTTTGTTGTGGCTAATCATCTTTAATTCCATCTCTGTAATAGTACAGTTTGAAAAGATCCATTGTCTGCTGCTTTGCAAACAGATTTCTCTATTACTTGTTCACCAATTACAGGTGTCATTAAAACCTAATCAGAGGCCTGCAGGAAAATCGTAATCACTGTTCTGCCTTTACCCTCATTTATTATGATCACTCTTCCAAAAACTGCTCAGTTCTCTTAGGCACCAATGCTCAGGAATGCCTAAAAATTCCACCTCCTGCTGACACATCAGGTCATTCCAATAATGTATTCCCTTTTCTAGTATGCAGGGACAGTAATAGGATTTCCATTAGTAAAATTTACAGATGTTTTGCAAATCTTTGTTTTTAATTGGTATCACATTGCCTTCTCCCAGGCCTCAGGCAGAGGTGTCCCACTCTCCATAATATATCAACGTGGACCATGTTCTTGTTATAACATTCAGACAACTGTGGTATTCAGTTCCACTTGATTTGGATGGGCGAGGAGGTGATGAGAGCTTGAATCCTCAATTAGAGCTATGATGTGATGGAGACAGGCAGCTTTTAATTATGGGCCTGGAATTAATTTCTGTAGGAGTTGACTTGGATAAACATTGCTGATACACTCCTGCTACGACCTTGGAAATGCTCTTTTTACTAAACAGAGTCAGAAATATATATTTGGCTGTTGTTCTAATTGCCCCCTCCCCACAAAAAACCTTCACTTTATTTAGGAGTAGAGAGGTTATTTTACCTCTGTTTAGCAGTGGTGCAACTGCTGCTGGAATAGTGTGTCCAGAAGGTGAAGGGATGCCTTGATTACAGTCTATAAATATCTACATGGGGAACAAATATTTAATAATGGGCCCTTCAGTCTAGCAGAAAAAGGTAGAGCAGGATCCAATGTCTAAAAGTTGAAGCTAGACAAATTCAGACTGGAAATAAGGTGTAAATTTTTGATGGTGAAAGTAATTAACCATTGGAACAATTTACAAAGGGTTGTGGTGGACTCTACATCACTGCCACATCAAGATAGGATGTTTTTCTAGAAGATACTTTAGGAATTATTTGGGGGGAAGTTGTATGCCTTCTGTCATAGAGGAAATCAGGTTGGATGATTGCAATGGCCTTGAAATCTATGAATCTATACAGTAATCTTTGCTAGCCCCTGGTGAAATATACATAACAAATCTGTTTGCTTTGGTAACATTCACTTGTTTAGTTGCATACCAGGTGGCTTCTCATCTTACAAACTAAACTGTCTGAAGCTGTGTTGCATCAACCAGGCAAGGTACTAACAAACTTCAACAGGACTTTATTTTTAAAGTGGAAACCTCTCTACCAAGCTGCATCTGCACTCTCTGTAACTCTCTCTCAGTTTCCTCAACTCCTCCCCCTTCATTCCTGTTTCCTGTCCTTTCAGACTCCCAGCAGCCAGTGCTCCCAGTTCTAATAATCACAAGCAACATCTAAACACCACAAGCTGTTCAGTCAGTTCATAAATCAGCAAGATGTAATTCTCCTCAAAACTGTCAGCATCTCCAGTGCCTACAGAATAGGGACTTATTCCCCCTCGTTCTGTTTAACTTCACAGTTGCATGTCATATGCCAGACCAAGACATTGTCTTGGTTCATTTTGAGGCCTACATCAGATTTTGAGACAAATTGTACTTGATTAGTTCAGCTTGGATTAGTTTCAGTTCTGTTTGTTTGCAGAATGATATTATTTTCCTGCTACCTAGCACTATTTTATCACATATCCGCCCACTTCCATATACCTCTTACTTAAACATTAAATGCAAAACCTACATTAATGGAACACTGAAGGTTACACAATTGTTTTTAAAAAGTCAGGAATTATGGAAGTTATGGTTCCAATAACAATTTTGTTCATCATGTTTAAACCATTTACATAGACTCTTCTCTACACAAAACAGAATTATGACTTGTGTGTATAAATATATGGCCTGCTGGATGGCTGTGTATATGCGCGCGCACACTCTTTCTCTGCAGGGCCAATCCTTGGGTCCAGTGATTTGCACTCAGTTCAGGGGAAAGTTGTGTGCTACTTATACGTTTCTTTTCCCCTCCCTCAAATCGTGGAGTTGACTGGGAGGACTGTTTCAGCCAACGATGCAAATTAGAGCAGGCACAGGATATGAGGTGTTTGAGATCTGGATCCAAAATCTAATTTTACTACTTGAACCAAGTTCTACTCATTGGCCAATGTTGCCCAAAAAGAAAAGGGAAAGCTAACTCCAAAGACAACCACCCAGCACTACTGATCCCTTGGGGGGAACCCAGTACCAGAAGGCAGGAAAAGGCTTTAGGAATCTCTCACTTGGCTTGGAGACATGGAGCTCTTTTTATTGACTCTACATATTCACTAATACTTGCACGTTGAGGACACACAAAGCTATTAAAATGGTGAGCGTTTCTCCTACCAAGGGCTAACGCAGCCATTGGGGACACACATGCAGTGTTTCCATTGAGGTTAACAGGTTGCAAATAAGCAGGAGAAGGCAGGATTTGGTCTTCAAAAAACTTGATTAAATTGAGCAGGAGTTTTACAATGACACTAAAAATTAAATGCAGCCTATTGAATACCCCAAAATAAATTTTGAAAAACACCAACAATAATAAATAAACCACAAAGCTTTTCACAAGATGAGACCCTGGCAACTGAATTCTGTTTTAGGCAAAGATTGCTTAGGCTCTGTCACCTTTGAAGAGGGGTTTATTTTTCGTAAATGATTACTCATGCTTTCAAGCCAGACATAATATATTAGTTCCACCTACAGTACAACTGTCACTTTCCATTATACCTTCTGCTTCTCACTAATTTTAACAAAACAACTTAATTTTATCTTGGCTTTTATTTTATGCACCATTAGTGCCCAGCTGCTAATGCATCCTGCACTATCTATGACCCTAAGAAAAACTTTATAAAATAACATCTTTGCATTAATTCCTAAATTAAATGAAATGCAACACACCAACAATAGCTTACACACATTAGGTTGCATTTTACAAGACAGTTCCCTTCTAATTTGGCTAATGGGATATCAGTTAATGGGCTGGGAATTTTCATCAAGGATAGTCTTGATGTTTTTGAATTCTCAGTGGGAAAATTAAGAAGGCTTTCTGTGTGCGTATTGCTGCAGTTTGTCAGTGCCTTCATAAAGCCAGTATAAATCAATGACGTAACAGAGGAATAAGATCTCAGATAAGAAAAAATAATAACCCCTGGGCAATTTGCTTTATGATCCCTCCATTCCAGAAACCATGTACAAAAGTTGCTGTTAAAATCTCAATAGCTACCCACAGTTGACACACACAGGTAGCTGAGGGTATGTCTTCTACAGAGACTATGCCAACATAGCTGCACCATTGTAGCTATGCTGACATAACCTGGTAGTGTAGATGCTGCCTACACTAACAAGAGTTTTTTGCCATTCGTGTAGTGATTGGACCTCCTTGAGCAATGGCTACTAGGTCAACAGAAGCATTCTTCTGTAGATATAGCTGCAGCTACGCTGTGAGTTAGATTAGCTGCATTGGTCAGGGTTTTTTTCCCCCACAGGTGGTATAGACACAGCTAGGTCAATGGAAACATTCTTCAGATGATCTAACTAGCACTTCTCAAAGTGGTGGATTTACTACAGCAATAGAAAGATCTCCTCGGTCACTATAGCAAGTTCCTAGACTGCAGAGGTGTAGCCCCAGCACTAGAGCTTGCAGCTTTAGCACTTGCAATGTAAAAATAACCTAAGTATTGAACATCTGCAGTTTCTCAGGCTTGGTCTACACAACAGAGTTAGGTCAATGCAAGGCAGCTTATATCGACCTAACTATGTTAATGTCTACATTAACATTTTGCTCCCGCTGATGTAACTCACCTGCTATGCTGACTTGGGCCATATCTACACTACAGAATCAAGCCGACAATCAGAAGTCACTATAATAACATTAGTGGAGCAGTTCTTTCTGTCCCAGCATTCCATGGGTTTCCTATTACGTTTTGCACCATTTTTCAACAGTCCTTGTAAACTGTGCATCCACCATCTCTGCCTGATAGCATGGCCTGAGCTGTTGATTAGCGTGGTGATGATCATTATGAACACAACTCAGCTGGTCCTGCAGTACTTCATGAGTTGTGTCCCAGACAATGAATCAGTGATGCCTGCAATGCTGTCTGCCATGGAAACAAATGATTCAAGATTGCTGCTGGCATTCATGGACCAACTTGAAATCATGCTACCTGTCACCCCTGCACAACATTTGGCCCCATGAAACATTGAAAAACCCTCTCAAAACAGCTTGAATTAGATGGTAGTGAGTTGCACAGTGGGATAACTAGCACAATGCACGATCTCTGCATTGATGCTAGTACTGGTAGTGAGGATGCGCACGACTGACACAAGAGTGTAATGTGGACATGCAAAAACGGTCTAATTACTGTGATGCCTGTATGCTGATGTAATTTAGGTCAACATAATTTTGTAGGGTAGACAACAGCTGAAAGAAAACGGTCCGATTTTTTGTTTCAATGTTTTTGTCAAAAATTTCATTAAAATTGGCGCAGTCTCATAAAACGTTTTCATTTCAGTGAAAATGATGGAATATTCTTCCTTCAAAAATTTTTGGCTAGTTCTAGTCATAAGTTTGGTTTAACATCCTCAGTAGTGAAGGTATCAACTCCAACAGCTTGGTGCCCCCATCATCATGCTGGAGCTTTGGGTCCATAGTGGCTCAGAAGAAAAAGTGCTTAGTTATTCCCACTTTCTACAGCACCTCATTTTTCCTTAGTAGTTATCCATCCATCCTATTTACATGGTCCTCATTTCCATAGTATCTGAATCTCCCGAGTATTTAAAAAAATAGAGAAAAAACAATCTATTTCACTCTCTCTTCTCAGTGTGAAGGAGAAATAGCTTGATTACATTTTGTTTGCATTAATGTGTATGTGTAAATTATTGCGCCTCTGACTATGAGATATTATATGATCATAGCCTGAGGTGATGTGGGTGCAGAATATAGGAACATTTTTGTATCAAGAAACAGAGGCATATAAAATGCATCACTTTCTATTCAAAAGGATCTTTGGCTGAAGGATGTAAGGGTTGGATTGATCACAGAGAAGATATACTGAGTGTGTGTGGAAAATGTCTGTTTGAATGGAATTGTGGGGGAGGAGAAGGTGATGGAAGAAAGACAATCTAAACAGGACTCCTATATCCCTCCCTTACAACAGTAATGCACTGTTGTCACACAAATCTAATCTAAGTATATGGTGCACTCTAATAACAAAACAGGCTAGCCTGAAATGATTTAGGCCATGTTCTTTAAGTCTGATTATCCAGAAGAGAATTCTAGAGTCATGGAGTTGAATAAGCAAAAAACTTTGGTCCAATTAATTTTTTTACTGTAGGAATTGTAGTTAAACTCCATTCTATGAACTCTGGAGATGTGAGAATTTAGAAGTATCCATTGTGGAGGATTAGAAATAAGGTAGAATATGCCAGTCTTCTTTTAATCAGCAAAAAAGTTTGCAACTGGCTATACAGTGTACAATGATGTTCTTGCAGTCAGCCAGTGATGTATATTTCTATAGTTCATTATTCTCATGTAAAGAAGTTGAGTCTCCTGAATTATAAATCACAGCTTCTTGTTCAGTTTCAGATAAAATCATCTGTTAATTTCTGGAGCTTGTCTAATCATAAAACTCAAACAGTTCTTTTTCCTGAAAGAACCTCAAAAAATCTGTGCAGGTTAATTTTTGAGGAAAATGTTTGATTCAACAGATGTTCAGCTATACAAATAAAACATAATACATAAGCTTTTGGAAACAATGCTTTCATCAAGCATTGCAAAGGAGCATTTGGCCTAGCAGCTTGTCTGTTACAAATGTGTAAGTGAAATACAATGTACGGCACTGTATTATATCTTGTCCAGTTTAGAGAATTTGAATACAATTATGATTGACTCCTATGCATTGTGATGGTGGGGTGGAGAATGGGTGCAAGGAGCCATCTCCTTCTGTAAAGAGATGGCAAATATCCCAGTTCACACATGGGAAAACTGAGAAACAGAGAGATCAATTCCCAAGCATGCTTTCCTTAATAACTGTTAAGTACAGAAATTATAAATAAACTATCGATCAAAACCTGGGGGTGGATTTTACATATTTTGCTCATTTGATTAATTTCCCCATTGGCTGCTGGATTTGGCCACTTAATCCCAACTATTTAACACACTGGGGTGTTTTTATACAGCACTATCTGTGTATGCATAAAAATAAAAAGCCAAGGATTGATTTTTAGCAGTACTACAAAAGCCAGATGTGACCATCTGGAAGACCTGCTATGTAAAATTTATGAAATGGTTATTTTATGAAGTCTTTGTATGAACTTTATAACTCCATTTCCAATGCATAATAAGTTAACCATAGTCAGACAAGTCCCCTGTCATGTATCATACACGCTACCTGGAAAAAGCTACAGAACAAACAAAAGGAATCATTAACATTGTAATGACGCTGCTCTATCAGGACAATGGGTTTGTTAAAGAGGGTGCCTGAGCTGGAAGAATCCAGTTACATTCCAGGCGATCTGCGGGGATGAGGTTTTGAAGCAGAACAAAGAACCCAAAGGTTGATGCAGACCTTTAAAAACACAAAGTCTCAGAAACTGAGGGGATGGGGGAAGAAGACTTGGAGAGGGACTCAAAGAGGAACAGAGACAAATTTGTGAAGGCTTGTTGACTGTATGTCCAGCTAAAGGTGGAAAATGCTGACTGTAGGTCAGAGATGTCCCTGCCAGCAGGTATATGGGATCTTGGGGAGCATGTGAAATGCAAAACGTACCAAAAAGAAATGCAAAATAAAATGGTAGCTTCTATATAAAATGGTTAACAATCTTAGATAGAATGTATTAAGTGGTTGGTGGCCTTATATACAATGTAACACAATGGTATTAATGTAAATACAAAGTATATCAGCAATATGGGTGATAAGTGAAATTATGCAATGTAGAAAATTACTGACTTAATTTGAGGCTGTGATAGCAAGAGTGTACCTAAAAGCTGGGTCAAGGAAGGGGGGTAAGGGGTGGATTAGAGTGAATGATTAGTGGCAACTGATGAGAGGAGAGTGCTGCTGGAAGCAGCGAGACACTTTGAAGCCCTGCAAGGTAAGGACAACGGGCTAGAGAGAGGTTTTAAGCAACAAGCGGACACAAAGGAGAAATGGGGGGGGGGGAGATATGAGGGGGAAAAAACAGACAAAGTTATACAGGGGGAGAAACAGCAAGGGGTTTGGGAAGTTCGGTGGCAGCAAGGAGTTGTAACAGAGAGAGACACGGAGAAGCACACGGGGGGGGGGATTGGAGCAAAAAACAGACAAAGTTATACAGAGGGAGAAGCAGCAAAAAACCTTATCTATCTTAACCAACAACTAGGCAAAACAACAAATATCACAATTCTAAGCAAAACTAAAACAAGCAACTATATCTGTTTAACACGACTAGAAAACAAAAATATCACAATAACAAGCAAAACTTACAAGCTTTACAATCTATAGGGAGCAACAAAGAGCAAACAAACAAGGCAGGTGAAACTTACAAGCTCTATAATCTTAACAAACTATAACTTATTAAACTAAAAAAACAAAACCTATGGTGCACCTTATGCTATGGGGAAGTTACAGAGGGCAGAGTGGTATGTGCCCAGGGATGGTGGCTGCAGCAGTGGATACAGCTGCAAGCAGAGAGCCCCGAGGCAAAGCCCACAGGAGCAGAGCTTAGCAGCGGCACAAACTTATTTTTAGCAGCAAAGTGCCGCGGAGTTTAGGAGAGGTTTTAAGACACAGACCAAGGTTTAGCTTGAGTCTGTGTGCTGGGGAGACAGAGCCAGCAGCTAAAATAATAAAATAAAAGTATAGAGAGTTTCACAGAGGGATTCTTACCAGCCCCAAAGGAAGCAGCAGAGGCAAGCCCCAAAGCAGCAAGGCAAAAGCAGCAAGAACATCAGAAGGCTAGGTACGGTCTCAATAATCAGGAGATCTCTCAGGCAGCAATTCGTTCTTTGTGGGGGGGGGGTTTTTTTTTCAAAAACGGGGGTACGCTCAAAAATAAAACGAGAGCGGAGAAAGGACCCCCAGAACCCCTGGCTGATCAGACCAGGCAGCAATGCAGGAACCTTTCTGATCTTAGTTTTAAAAATGTCTGTTTTTAAAGGCAAACTCAGGCAGTTTCCCGCCAGTACTTTTGATAGGGCTCCTCTGTCACAGGGGAGGAGAGGACAGGGAAAAAACTGTAGGTGAGCACAGAGACATGTCTGGGCAGAGTCCTGTGCAGTAGGTGACTCAAAAGCACATGAGGCCTATGACTCATGCCCAAGATCTTAAAAACACAATAGGTCTTGCAGCTCTGGACATTGCCTACCCTACACCGAGCCCAGGTTTAACAAGGTGATAACAGGACTAACCCTTTGAACAGGGCAGTGGTCCCACTTAGCACAAGTGGCCATCCCTTTGAGAAGGGCAATGGCTCTTGGTAAACAACTTTAAGGGGGCCCTCCCTTTGAGAAGGGCAGTGGCCAACCCTACCCATCCACTTCTATAACAAACCCCTAACCTATGTCCGAGTTACTGAAGTCTTCAAATTGTGGTTTGAAGACCTCAAGCTGCAGAGAATCCACCAGCAAGTGACCCATGCCCCACGCTGCAGAGGAAGGCGAAAAACCTCCAGGGCCTCTGCCAATCTGCCCTGGAGGAAAATTCCTTCCCGACCCAAATATGGCGATCAGCTAAACCCTGAGCATGTGGGCAAGACTCACCAGCCAGCACTCAGGAAAGAATTCTCTGCAGTAACTCAGATCCCCATCCCATCCAACATCCCATCACAGACCATTGGCAGACTTATCTGCTGATAATCAAAGATCAATTGCCAAAAATTAAACTATCCTATCATACCATCCCTTCCATAAACTTATCAAGCTTAGTCTTAAAGCCAGATATGTCTTTTGCCCCCACTACTCCCCTGGAAGGCTGTTCCAGAACTTCACTCCTCTAATGGTTAGAAACCTTCATCTAATTTCAAGTCTAAACTTCCTAATGTCCAGTTTGTACCCATTTGTTCTTGTGTCTACATTAGTACTAAGCTTAAATAATTCCTCTCCCTCCCTAATGTTAATCCCCTGATATATTTATAAAGAGCAAGCATATCCCCCCGCAGCCTTCTTTTGGCTAGGCTAAACAAGCCAAGCTCTTTGAGTCTCCTTTCATAAGGCAGGTTTTCCATTCCTCGGATCATCCTAGTAGCCCGTCTCTGAACCTGTTCCAGTTTGAATTCATCCTTCTTAAACATGGGAGACCAGAACTGCACACAGTATTCCAGATGAGGTCTCACCAGTGCCTTATATAACGGTACTAACACCTCCTTATCTTTGCTGGAAATACCTCGCCTGATGCATCCTAAAACCGCATTTGCTTTTTTAACGGCCATATCGCATTGGCGGCTCATAGTCATCCTGTGATCAACCAATACTCCAAGGTCCTTCTCCTCCTCTGTTGCTTCCAACTGATGTGTCCCCAATGTATATCTAAAATTCTTATTATTAATCCCTAAATGCATGACCTTGCACTTTTCACTATTAAATTTCATCCTATTACTATTACTCCAGTTTACAAGGTCATCCAGATCTTCCTGTATGATATCCCGGTCCTTCTCTGTGTTAGCAATACCCCCAGCTTTGTGTCATCCGCAAACTTTATTAGCACATTCCGCTCTTTGTGCCAAGGTCAGTAATAAAAAGGTTAAATAAGATTGGTCCCAAAACTGATCCTTGAGGAACTCCACTAGTAACCTCCTTCCAGCCTGACAGTTCACCCTTCAGTACGACCCGTTGGAGTCTCCCCTTTACCAGTTCCTTATCCACCTTTCAATTTTCATATTGATCCCCATCTTTTCCAATTTAACTAATAATTCCCCATGTGGAACCGTGTCAAATGCCTTACTGAAATCGAGGTAAATTAGATCTACTGCATTTCCTTTGTCTAAAAATCTGTCACCTTCTCGAAGAAGGAGATCAGGTTGGTTTGGCACGATCTACCTTTAGTAAAACCATGTTGTAATTTGTCCCAATTACCATTGACCTCAATGTCCTTAACTACTTTCTCCTTCAAAATTTTTTCCAAGACCTTACATACTACAGATGTCAAACTAACAGGCCTATAGTTACTCGGATCACTTTTTTTCCCTTTCTTGAAGATAGGAACTATGTTAGCAATTCTCCAGTCGTACGGTACAACCCCTGAGTTTACCGATTCATTAAAAATTCTTGCTAATGGGCTTGCAATTTCATGCGCCAGTTCCTTTAATATTCTTGGATGAAGATTGTCTGGGCCCTCCGATTTTGTCCCATTAAGCTGTTCAAGTTTGGCTTCTACCTCAGATGTGTGGTAATATCCACCTCCATATCCTCATTCCCATTTGTCATCCTTCCATCATCCCTAAGCTCCTCATTAGCCTTATTAAAGACTGAGGCAAAGTACTTATTTAGATATTGGGCCATGCCTAGGTTATCCTTAACCTCCATTCCATCCTCAGTGTTTAGCGGTCCCACTTCTTTTTCTTTGTTTTCTTCTTATTTATGTGGCTATAGAACCTTTTACTATTGGTTTTAATTCCCTTTGCAAGGTCCAACTCTACATGGCTTTTAGCCTTCCTCACTTTATCCCTACATGTTCTGACCTCACTAAGGTAGCTTCCCTTGCTAATCCCACCATCTTCCACTCCTTGTAGGCTTTCTGCTTTTTCTTAATCACCCTCTCTGAGATGCTTGCTCATCCAGCTTGGTCTACAACTCCTGCCTATGGTTTTTTTCCCCTTTCTTTCTGGGATGCAGGCTTCTGATAGTTTCTGCAGCTGTCGACTTAAAGTAATTCCAGGCCTCCTCCGCATTTAGATCCACAAGTTCTTCAGTCCAATCCACTTCCCTAACTAATTTCCTTAATTCTTTAAAGTTAGCCCTTTTGAAGAAAAAAAACCCTAGTCCCAGATCTATTTTTGTTTATCCTTCCATCTAGTTTGAACTGAATTAGCTCATGATCACTCGAACCAAGGTTGTCCCCTACAACCATTTCTTCTATGAGGTCCTCACTGCTCACCAAAACCAAATCTAAAATGGCATCCCCCTTGTTGGTTCTTCAACTACTTGGTGAAGAAATCCATCTGCTATCACATCCAGAAAAATCTGAGCCCTATTATTCTTGCTAGCACTTGTCCTCCAGTCTATATCTGGGAAGTTAAAGTCTCCCATGATCACACAATTCCCATTAGTGTTTACTTCATTAAAAACATTAAAGAGGTCTCTATCCATATCCAAATCAGATCCCAGCGGTCTGTAGCACACCCCAAGCACTATCTCAGGGGAGGCTCTAGTAGCTTTCTTTCCCAGTGTGATTTTTGCCCAGACAGACTCTGTCTTATCCATTCCATCACTTCTTATTTCTTTACAGTTAACCTCATCATTGATGTACAATGCTACTCCACCACCTTTGCCTTTATTTCTGTCTTTCCTAAACAGCTTATGTCAATTCTTTCTGTCCATGGCTGTATCCCCTCTTACTTTGTTTACTTCCCTCTCAAGGTTAAATTCCGTCGTGGAGATCACCTGGACATCTCCCAACCATCTCCCCAAATTCCTAGTTTAAAGCTCTCTTAATCAGTTGGGCGAGCCTCCATCCTAGAAGTCTATTTCCCTCCTTACTCAGGTGAAGTCCATCCCAAGAGAACAGTCTTCTGTTCGTAAATGCTTCCCATTGACTGTACATCCCCAAAGCCCTTCCTATATAGCACCACTGCCTAAGCCATCTGTTGATCGCCATAATCTTGTCACACCTTTGTTGCCCTTCTCTAGGGGGACTAGCAGAATCCCACTGAAGATCACCTGAGCCTCAATTTCCTTAAGCTCTTCCCCAGTCTGGCGTAGTCTCCCTTAATTACATTCCAGTGAGAATCTAGCCATATCATTCATTCCCACATGAAGGACAATCCAAGCGGGATTCTTTCCCGCTGACTCCGCTAGGATCCTTTCAGCCTCTCAGGTCCACATCCCGTATCTTAGCACCTGGCAGGACAGCACACCTTCTGTTCTCCATGGGATCAGCTCTAGTTACAGGCCTGTCTATTCTTCTCAGTAAGGAGTCTCCAAATCACGTAGACCCTGCCTTTTCTGGTGACAAGCGTGATTCTCCAGGTCCTTATCCCCTGCACCCCCTGGCTGCAAGTCTTACTCGATTCCTATTCACCCTTGCAATCTCCTCCTGGGGCCTCTATATTTGGTGTTGCCTCCATTGACTCTCCTCCCCTCTCCTGCCAGGAGACTAGTGGCTCTTTCTCTTTTTCCTTCGTTGCCCTCTTCTTCCTTCAGCGACCACTTGCTGTGCTCCTTCTTCATTTTCCAACTCTGCAAACATCGCTGTTCCTGAGTTCTATTTTCTCCTTCAATGGCCCGTCTTTTTCCTCTGCTGGTTCTCTAGTCACATGCTTTCCACCGTCCACTTTCCTCACCCAGCAGCTCTCCTCCCTCAGAATTCTTTGGTCTTGCTTCCATCTGCAAGTCTGAGCTTATCCCCGTCAGCCTCCTCGTGTCTGTGTTCTCCATCATCTTTGCTCAACCCCCTGCTAAACTCAGCCAGAGTTTCCACCTGCTTCTCCAGTCCTCGGATCTTTTTCTTCCATCAGCTCTATCAGGTGGCACTTCATGCAGATGAAATCCTTTTCAGGTGCCCCCTCCAGGATCATGTACATGCCGCAGCTTCCACATCCAGTCATCCTCATTGTGTCTTTCACTGCTACCTCTGTATCAGTCATAGCCTTCCCACCTAGTGCCTGGTAGTCCGAGACACACAACACGAACTCCCAACAGGCACTAGAAATCTGGCAGAGCACCACCCACTCCCTTAACTAGCCTGTCGGTTCCTCTGTCTTAGTCTCCCCCGCAACCTCCCCCTGTAAACTCCCTCTGAAACTCCTCTGTTTCCAGCTCTGTTTGCTGGCTGCTGTGCCGCTGCCTGACTGGCTGGCTACTTTTATAGGACCCCTAAGCAGGTAAGCCCCGCCCCTTAATCAGGGCTCAGCTGCTTTCCCAGCCCATGGCCCCTAACAGCGTCCACACACACACACACAAACTGTCACAAGCCCCTCAAAGGGTGAACTTGTGAGCACTGTGGTTTACAGGTTGGAGCTCTGGTAAGGAGATGCTTAAGCTACTGGGGAGTCTGAGGGAGCCAGAACTAGCCTCAGGGTGTAAGCAAGCTGGATTGCAAAGTCCCAGCTCTCAGGAGGGCGGGTGCTAGACAGAGGATCTATATACACTGAACATGAGCCTGGTGCAAGTGCTAACTTTATGTTGCCCAGGAATCAAAACAGACCATGAGTGAGTTTAAGCAAAATTAGATATTAAACAATGAGAAGATTTAAAACTAGGTAAATAGCCGGTCAAAATATTTCAGGTGGTAATAAATATCACTAGCTGCTTAAGAAACATTTAGAAGGTGCCTCTGTCTCCCACTAACTGAGTAGTGTTTAACGTTGATTGAAAAAGATTCAAATGTTAAACATTTTCAAAGAGAGTAGGGAAAAATAGTTTCCATTTTTTACAAGCTCTACCAATATTTTAAATTGTATTATTGTAAGAAATCTTTTACCCAGGGCACAGACTCTGAGAGTGCAAGTGTGGGTTTCAGGCAGGTTACATCTTTATTTCTAGGCAAGTGTGATGTTGTGTTCACCCCACACTTACCCTACAAGCATTATGGCAAATTGAGAAGGGGGCTAATTAACCCACCAGGCCACAGCTGAGAGGAATCAGGTGGGTAAGAAATCACCTGACTGAGGGAGGGAGGCCATCTGGGGAAGAAAGAGTTGGACTGGACTTATAAAGTTAGGAAATTAGGCACAGAGGCAGCTGCTGGTGAAAATATCCGGTTACTCCCTGGCTGAAGGAAGATGTGTTTTGGAGACCATGGGGATAGGTAGCTCATAGTTACTTTGGGGAGTGCCAGACTGTAAGGAAAGGGCTCAGGGAAAGGCAGTAAGGTTAACACTCCTTGACTGATGACTATAGGGTCCCTGAGCCAGAACCCAGAGTAGAGGGCAGGTCTAGGCTCCCCTGTGGAGTGATACCAAGAGGCAGTGAAAGGGGAGACAGACTCTGCTACCCTAGAAGGGGAAAACATGTAGAGTGGCTTGGCTGGAGGACTGAGTCATGGAGAGAAGGCTGCAGCTTGAGGAGTGAGGAAAAGGTGATAGACCCAGAAAGACTGTGTGCAGCTGCAGGAAGAGGTGTTGACCTGGTGAGCTATTTCCCAGAGTGACCAGGAGGAGGCACCATCCTAGAGGTGAGTGGAACACCCTGTCACAGCAAGAAAAAATTTGTGGGGGGGGTGGGTCTCAACCCTACTTTGGTTTGGTGAAGATGCCTTTTCCCAGAGATTAGGCACAACTCATCTTCTAATGCTGACAGGGGATGGATCTGCAGGCATGCCTAATATCTCAGTGTGACAGGTCTCTCAGGGTACCACTGAGCTCCCTGACCCACCAGCCTGGGCTCCCTTTATGCTGTACTGCTGTGACCAGCCTGCTAAGCTTTCTCTCAGGCTTCAGCACACCTACAGGTATGGACACACTCAGCTGCAGTACATACAGCTGCTGTGATCAGCTCTGCATGGGGAGGCTACAGCTAAGGAACTGCCTAGCTACTCAAGTGCACACCCCCCACTGGGGGGTAAACCCCAAGTTATACCATCTTGTGCTGCCAGGAAACTGCACAGCATAAGCTCATGAAATTCACCCTCTCTCAATGCGGAGAGGAAATATACAACAGCTTTTTGCCCCAAGTTGACTCTCTCACACTGATTTGTGATAAAGCAAAAACATTTTTTTAACTACAAAAAGTAGCTTTTAAGTGATTATAAGGGACAGCGAACAGATCAAAATAGACTGCCTAGCAAATAAACAAAAATGCAATCTAAGCTTAATAGACTAAAGAGATGGGATATGAGCAGCAAATTCTCATCCTAAATGATTCAAGCAGGCTGCAGAGATTCTTAAGGGACCAGCTGCACTTATTTACAGTTTAAAATCTAGGTGTTCCTTTCACAGGCTAAAAATCCCTTTAGTTTGGGTCTAGTACTCCTCCACCCTGTGCGCCACCCTCTTCAGTTCAGTCCTTGTTTCTTAGGTCTTTCTAAGAGTTTCTTTGGGGCAGGGAGTCAGTGAATAACCATGACTATGTCACTCCCCTGCCTTAAATAGCTTTTGCATATGGTAGGAAACTTTTTGTTTCAAAGCTTGGTTCCCATGCCAGCCAGTGGAAAAACACTGGTATTCCAAAATAGAGTCCAGCACCAGGTGACCCAGTCACTTGACCCTGTAGTGTGGTCAGCAGTCATGAGTCAGAGGCTGTTTACAGCATCCTCAGGAAGGCTTCCCACTTCTTATAATTGTGGGTTTAGAACTCTGATGAATTTCACTGGGATTTTGTTGATGATTTTTGGACTGATATTCCACTGGGTGCATAACAGCACATAACTTTTTTTCTCTCTGCTGTTTTTGTTGTACATAAGATATGCTCTGAGATCTATTTAGTTTACTACTCAATGCTGTCTCTGGGTATGTGTAGCAGGGTGGATCCCTGCTCTGGCCCTGAAGGGGTTAAAAATAGCCCAGGGAAGAGGCTGGGGCTGGGGTTGGAGAAAGCAGCCTTTTAAGCTGGGCTGATTGGGGAAGTGGCTGCAGCTGGGGGCCACGCCCCCAACTGAGCTGCAGGACCTAATAAGAAGGCCAGGGAAGCCAAGGCTAGGAAGTCTCTCTCTTCCTTCAGAGGGAGAAGGGCCTGGCTGCTGCAAGGGACCAGACAAGGTACCTAGGGTGAAGCAGGGCTGGGGAAGGCAGCGGAGCCAGGGAGCTCCTGCCTGGAAAGCCCCAGGCTGCAGCCTAGGAGTAGGCTAAGAGGTACTGGGGTTGTAGGGTGCAAACCAGGGGTAGGCCAGGGCAGCAGGTCCAAACCCCTTTGCTGCTGATGAGAGGCTAATACTGCAGTCTGCCCCAGGGCATGGGGCTAGCTAATGACTGGGCAGTTGCCAAGACCCTGAAGCAAAGTGGGGATAGAGTGGGGGGGTTCCCAGGGATGGGGAAACCCACTAAGTAAAAGGGGTTGCTGCCAGGGGGCAGATCCCCATGTAAAAGGAAAAGGGGTTGCTGCCAGGGGGCAGAACCCCATGTAAAAGGGGCACCGGGGTCCAGAGAGGGACACAGGGTCAGAAGCCGGAAGGCAGATCACCGGCCTGCAGAGGGCGCTCCGAGCTGGAATTTGAGCTAATTCCCTGAAGCAACCAGTAGGAGGCGCTGCAGGAGTGAGCCCGGCCGGTTACAGTATGTCTATGCTGTGATATAAGCCCTGGCTCATACTCAGGCTTTAGTCCAACCCCCCCCTTCCTGTTTATTCACAAATAGCTCAGACTCAGGATCCTACAGGGATGGATAGTCCAAGCCTGGGTCAACCTAAGGCCTAGAGTTTGAGGCCTTTTGCTTTGCAGTGTAGATGGAGCCTCTCAACTCAGATTCTGGGAATCTGCCAAAAGTATCCCACAATCCCATGGGCTAACTTTCTTTGTCCCAAGAATCTCCAACCAACTCCAGTGAAAACTGAAGCAACTCCCATTCACCATGCTCCCTTGGTGTAGTGCAGCAGCTCAGTGAGTCAGTGTTTAACTCTCATTGTCTTCTGACTACCAAATTGCAAATACATCATCAGAGAGCCTTCTGTGTTTGCAGTGGAGGCTGAACAGAACAAGCCTTTTGCATAGTGTTGCTTCATGGTCATGGGAGCGCAGTCAGATTTTGGTAAATCTCTGATGCAAGGCCAGCAAAATTGTGGACTTTAGTAAGAGGACCTGAAATGACCATACATATCAACATAGTGAAGAAGCTGCCAATGTTGCAGATTTAGCAGACTGGTTAAGCAGCTCAAGACTGAATATAGGAAATCCAGGGACCAGAGCTGCACCCTGGGCCGCTTGCTGACATAGTGGCCATTTTATGAAGTGTTTGACTAGGTGCTGAGTACTGGGCTGAGTACACAGTCAACAGCGGTGCATGATGACCTACTCAGCTGGGATGGCCCCAGAATCCACCATGGAGACTCAGGGCTGGCTCCAGCCTGTTTGTCACCCCAAGCAGTGAAGCAAAAAAAAAAATCAAGCTGCGATCAGCTGCACTTTGGTGGCAGCTCTACCATGCCACTTCATTCTTCGGCAGCAATTTGGCAGTGGGTCCTTCGCTCCGAGAGGGACTGAGGGACCCGCCGCAGGACATGCTGCCCTGTGGAGACTATTGGAAGTCAGGAGCAGGGACCAACTGTGGACAACAAAGTGACTCTATTGCTGAAATTGGTCCCACCGAAGGCTTTGCCGCAGCAGCAGGAGCAGCAACCGATCTTGGGGGAGGGGGGGGACTCAGAGGAGCTGTTTGATGTCTCCCCTGAGGAACAGCCCACTACAGAATTTGCAGCAGACACAGAATGGCCAGAAGCCACCAACTCATCCTGCTGAGCAGTCATTTTGGTCTGTGTGCTCCCAGCAACCAGAGCCAGCAACACGGATGAAGACACCTTTTGAAGGTCTTCTCTTGCTTGCACTTTTACTCCTGTGTCAGGAACCTGGCAGAGCTTCTGTGAGGCACTGATGGAATTTTTGTGGCCTTTTTTGACACACTCAAGGCACCCGATCGAGCTTATGATGGAGCAGGAGGATGAGGATACAGATTTTGCAACCTTAAGGATTTTTATCTTAGTATCTTTGTGTGTATGTATGTAGGCTGTAAGATCCATGGGCCTCTTTTGCTTTGTAAGCACTGTCAGCAGCTAAGGTATGGGACAAGATGAGATGAGCCTTTAAGCTATTCCAGTCCCAACAAAAATCCGCATCTAGTTTTACTCCCCATCCCCCCCGGTCATGTGACAGACCTGGTGAATGAGAGCTAGGCCTGCTGGGAACTGTAAAAGGAAGCTTGCTTTTAGTAGGAGAGGGGAAGCTGGTGGGACCTGTGGTATTGTGAAATTCCCCAGGAACTGGGGAAGGATTAGCAATGGCTGTTCTACTGAAGTAGTCCAGAAAGAGTGTATAGAAGAAACTAGATAAGAGCCAGAGAGGAGGCCTATAGGTGGACCCTGAAGGAGGGGTTTGTGTACTGTGGTGGAGGGGGAAGCCAGGTACAGTCTGACCAGCAATAGGCACTGTATGAAGTGGTGCAAGAAAACAGTGTAGAATGGAAATCTTGGATTTAAGGTAGATTGGGTCCCAGGGTGGGCTCCTCCTCTTAGAGGTGGTGAGGGTACCTTGGCACTACTAGAAGTACTCTTGAGTCTCAGGGAGGGCTGCTGATGGACTACTGAGACTGGGATAAAACGGCTTCTAAAGGGAGACTGAGGCATAGTGATGTCTGAATATGAGAAGCCAGTGCTGTATATAACTCTCACTTGGACCAGTCAGAAGTTATGAGTTAACTGAACTGTGTTTTTGAGCTTAGAATCATAGAATATCAAGGTTGGAAGGGACCTCAGGAGGTCATCTAGTCCAACCCCTTGCTCAAAGCAGGACCAATCCCCAACTAAATCATCCCAGCCAGGGCTTTATCAAGCCTGACCGTAAAAACCTCTTCAGAAGGAGATTCCACCACCTCCCTAGGTAACCTATTCCAGTTCTTCACCACCCTCCTAGTGAAAGCTTTTCCTAATATCCAGCCTAAACCTCCCTCACTGCAACTTGAAACCATTACTCCTAGGTCTGTCATCTGCTACCACTGAGAACAGTCTAGATCCA
>NC_133770.1:222482538-222528303 GCF_003597395.2 Chelonoidis abingdonii | reverse complement strand
CCCAGTTTAGTGTCATCTGCAAACTTGCTGGGAGTACAGTCCACACCATCTTCGAGATCATTAATGAAGATATTGAACAAAACCAGCCCCAGGACCGATCCTTGGGGCAGTCTGCTTGAAACCGGCTGCCAGTTAGACATGGAGCCATTGATCACTACACGTTGAGCCTGACAATCTAGCCACCTTTCTGTTTATCTTTATAGTCCATTCTTCCAGCCCATACTTCTTTAACTTAAGCACTCAGAAGCTCATTCCCTTAGCCCCATAAGTCCTTTTGGGTTCAATCCTTACTGTTGTGCTGTTTTTATGTTAAATAGTTAAACATTCATTAATACCTAAAGTTGCACCTAATAGCTATGTAGTATCTTAAACAGAATACACAGTTCTTCTGCTCCTATTTATGTATTGCTGAAAGGACCAACCCAGGGTTCTGTCTTCTTTCAGGTTTCTTAGCCCTCTCTCTTGCTGAAAAGCCTGCAGAAAAGTGACTGGGGATATTCTTCAGGAACATTAAGGAAATCTATATTAGAAGACAAGTGCTTCCTGTACAAAGGAGCTCAAATCTTTAAAATAACAGGGTTTTTTTGTGTTCCCTTACTGAATTAGTTTTACCACCTACTACTTAGTATTAAATGACTTCTTCCCAATTTATGTTCTCTCTGGAGCATTTCCTGAATTCACAGTAATGCTAGCATTTGTCTTAACACCTATTCACATTTGGTTGCTACTCTTGAATTTTTCATAATACTTCATTTCTTCTGTTTGTTAAAATGACAATTTCTCTTTGAAACATACTGGACTTTCTCCTAGTTGAATTTGTCACTGCATATTTCTTACTTCCAGCATTTGATATATTTCCAACCAGCTAATTCGTGTGTGTGTGTGTGTGTTCTGTTCTTTTCTCCCCATTTACTCTTAACTGTAAGTGCATTTGACACCTGTGAATGGCAACACCTGCATAGCTTGCATGGGAAAACCTTGCGTCCTTTTATGGTTTCTTTCAGGTTTCAGCTAAAAATTACCAAATTGGTGCCCTGTGTATCTGTGTGTTGCACCAGGGACCCAGAGCAAAATGCAGGATTTTGCTAGTGTGGACCCCAGAACTGTTTTATTGGTGTCTGTGGGTAGTTAGTGAGCTGCTTGTTGAAGCTTTGAGGGGAAATTTCCAGTGCTATATCTGTTGCACTATAATGTGATATGCCATATTAGGTTGTTATAAGACATGTTGAATGATGTCTCCTGCACTACTTCATTGATGGCTCAATTTACACAAGAGGATTCAGGGCACTTTTCATGCAAGTCATTAAGGCTCAGACTTTGTCCTTGTCTAACTTTCTATTTATGTGCAAAACAGCAAGGTTCTGAGACTTCCAGACAGAGCCACTGTAATGAAGCTATCCAGGATCAAAGTCTAACGTCAACTCCAAATTTCATTTTTCAAAGGCCTGTATAGATGTTATCTAGGGAAGGGATTGTGCACTAGTGCGTGTTTGTATTTAGTCCTCCAGCCAGGTTCCCTATGCTCCCACCACCCACACTGCATGCCTGCTCTCCTGAGACTGTGGGTGAACTTCCCTCCCTGCCCTCCCCGGCCCCACACAGGTGCTGAGCTGCCCGGCGCCACAGTGAGCTGAGGCTGTGGAGGAGGGGGAACAGCAGGGGACGGTCCAGGGTAGCATCTCCGGCCAGGAGCTCAGGGCTGGTCTGGCCTGATGACCGTACTTTGCCCACCTCTGGTATAAACACCACACTTAAAATTAGGATCTGAATTCAAACATTTTACGTTCAGACAACTATAGAGACTGGCCCACTGTGAAGATAAACTGAAGATTAGAATTTCACCAAAGTTTGGGATCACTGGCTGCAATACTTGGTCTTTTCTATTAAAAATTTTTAATAGGACCTAGTCCAAAGCCCCCAGAGGTCAATGACTGTTCTTCCCTACCCACCATTGATTTCAATGGGCTTTGACCCAAGTCCATAACGAACCAGAAACACAGGTTTTTTTTCAATCTGAAAAGTCTTATAAGCCATCCTTACTCTTATGGAAGTATTTTTTTTTTTTTTTTTTTCAAGTCAGCCTAGTTTGTTTGCTTTCAGTAAAGAACAAGATAGATCAGGCAAAATACATTCAAGTGGTGCACAGGTACATAATTTCCAACCTCTGTGTGATGGATGAATGCTAGGTACTACAAAGCATTAGCTCGTGTTCTTCATTCACTTTGACAATAGGCACTGTCTATACTGCCAGGGCCAGCTCTAGCCATTTCGCCGCCCCAAGGACGGCAGCACGCTGTAAGGGGCATTCTGCCGCGAGGGGCGCTCTGCCGCTCGCCGGTCCCGCGGCTCCCGTGGACCTCCCACAGGTGTCCCTGCGGAGGGTCCGCTGGTCCCGCGGCTCGGTGGAGCATCCGCAGGCACGCCCGTGGGAGGTCCACTGGAGCTGCAGGACCAGCGAACCCTCTGCAGACACGCCTGCAGGAGGACCACCGGAGCTGCCTGCCACCCTCCTTACAACCAGCAGAGCGCCCCCCGTGGCATGCCACCCCAAGCATGTGCTTGGCACACTGGGGACTGGAGCCGGTCCTGTATACTGCAATCATACGGTGTGACTGCAGCTCATGTAGACACACCCGAGCAAGCTAGTTTTAATCTAGCAAGCTCAGGTCCTGGAGAAGTGAAGCCACAACAGCATGGGCTTCAACTCAGGTTAGCCTCTAGAGTAACTTCCCAGTATTTGGTGCAGGCTTGTCCAGACCACAATGAAGCACACACTGCCACTGCTTCACTACTCTAGGACCTGAACTAGCCAGGTTAAAGCTAGATCAGGTATATATACACAAGCTGCACTCCTATGCGATGACTCCAGCCTAGATGTACCCTGTGTTCCCAGAAATGTGCCAAAGACAAATAGAACTAACATTCTCAGATTCCAAGAATCATGTTTCTTATAAGTGAATTGTTAATCTATCATGTATAGATTGTACCTCCTTAGATGGATTTCTGGGCTAGGTTCTTGATTCTGTGTTGATTTAAGACAGCTAAGGATCTGGCATCCATATTTCTTGTTTGTATGCATACAGCTTTGATGCACCACTGTATAATGAGGCAAATGGTAGCACGTTTTTAAGTGATATACTTTTTGCTAAATTTCTGTGACTTTAACCTGAGTTGTTCATCATTCAGTAGTCTGGATTTGTATGTGGATTTGAGATGGAGGTGTAGTGGGAAGAGAGCCTGAGACATAAGCCCTGTATTAGAGGCCTGGTTTGAGGCTGGACCTGCTCACAGTATCTGGCAAGAACAGGGCTGATGTTGCAGAAATACACATTTCTAAGAAGCGCTAAGCACAGAGGACTTACACAAACATACCCTGATATCAAGTGGTACCAGAACATCTCGATATCAAGGATGGTACAAAAGCATTCCCCAAGAATAACAGAAACATACTGACTCCTCCTAAATGGTAAGGTTAGGTTGACAATACATAAGAGATGTTTTGATCAAACCAACAAGTAAAAGGTGTTGATAACTAGCCGTGTCAGGGGGCAGTAACTAACTATGTCCAAAGCAGTAAATAACTTGTTTGTGTCAGGGTATAAAGAGAGAGATCTCAGAGGGAGTATCTTTGTCTAGCTGAGGAGGGTATGGAAAGTCCCGCTATTCACTGAGCTGCATCCATTGTCATGGGCATACATATGTTAGTACCCTCGTAGAGTCCGCCAGGTGCTATTACCTGGCTTTGTCTACAATAAACCTGGCTTGGTACCTTATACCTTAACAGATCTTGTGGTCATTGGGTGGCTTGCTCAAGGTCTGCCATGCCAGCTGTCTGTGCAGAGCTGGGACAGCACACAGGGAGCACGCGCGCGCACACACCTCACCTCAAACATCTAACCACAGGAAAAATTCAAAGTAAACATTTTCTTAAGGGTTGTTTATTAATGTAGCATTAAATTTATTCACCTAAATTTGGGTTACTGCTGATTTATATTAACTTTTTTTAAAACAAACTTTGTCTTTTTGGATAATCTAAGCACTATATCCAGATGTACAGATGCTCTTTTCTTAACCTGTGTATTATATACTTTTTAATGTTAGCATTAATAAAATTATCAAACATGCACTTTGTTGCATACAAGCATGTACTGAGACAAAAAAAAACACCAAGTTCAGAGGTGAGTCTCTAAATTGGTGTAGCTTAAATAGATTTGGGGGAGGCAAAACATTTTGCTACTCAAACCTTCTTCTGCCTGCCCACAAATATGTAAGTGGCACCAGTTTCAACTCCCTCTTCACTCTTAGACTGACTTAGATACATTCACACCCACTTATCAGAACACCAAAAGTATTTCATACTCATTCCCACCACAGATATCTCCCAGGCAGGGACAATTGATGGACCGCAATCTCAGCAGAGAGAGTGTATAATCCTCCCAGAATGAGGCCAAGACACACTTTAAAACCCTCCATTTTTTATTAATAATATTGTCTCCTACAGAACACTTGAGAAGAAAATAATTATTTCACACAAAGGAGCCTGGTTCTTGGGTTTAAAAGGCCTGTGTTGCACCACGAATCATCCTGCACAAGACTATCAGTGACTCACTGGAAGATGTCTACGCTGTTTTCAGCAGCACATGGACGAGGTCATCTGATAATGGTTATAAAGGCTGAAATCTGGCAACCGCCGGAAATGAGCATGACAACATCCTATGCACTGAAAAAGCTTTGTTTCATGCTGGCTTGTTACAGAGCATAAAGGCACTGCATGTGAAGCAGCTTTTTACAGTAAAATAAAACAGGGCTGATACTGTGTCTTCCTTGAATGTCCAAAACTCCCTCTGAAAACTGATGCTACAATTACCTCTACAGGATTTTGAAACAAGTGGTGTTAAGGTTGGTCCTAGGATTACATCGTTTTAGTGGGGTCATTTTTCCAAGACGTGACACACACTTATTAAATCCTGGCTTTCAGATTTAAAAGTTAATTTATGGAAACTTCCACCATGAAACTAGGAAAAAACAAAGAGCTCAATTCTATTCTTTTAAATTGTTGCAAATCTCTAATAACTCCATTGGAATTATACTGGACTTACATCAATACAGCTGAAATCACAATTTGGAACAGAGTATTATTTGCATTTATTTACATAATGTTTGTCTTGATGCTGGAGGGGGGAAGGCATGATGAGTTCTTTTAAAATTGAATTTTGAGGTTAAGTGGCCAGAATGGAACCAAGTCACACTAACTAGAGGAAAAGGTTACTTTTATTAAAATCTAAGATATGGAACAGTAGTTCGAGCTGTTTTGACAGGTCTTAGAGTTAAGGCAAGATTGAAGGACATTTCTAATTATAGAAGCTGGTGGCATTTGAGCAGTTCCTCAGCCCATGAGTGACCTATAAGAATAACTGGGCACATTTCACAATAAGATTTATTTCCCCCAGCACCCTCCCCACTCCACAAATTCTACTATCCTAGGCGGATTGGATTGGCGCTTGCCTTCTGTTGTAAATGGTCTGGCTGATTAAATTGGTCTCATTGACCCTGGTTTGTATTATGTCCATGTGTCACTACTTATGATATTTCAAAGCCCACTTCACTGGTACTGGGCTGCTTGGTTTTGTAACACAAACCTTAAGGTTCTTATTAATTATAATAGAAACAGCCAAGGGACAGATAGTTGCCCTTTGTGCTGCAGAAGAGGAGGCGGGTAAGGAGATGCTAACCAGCAGGGAAGTGAAAAGAAGGGAGTGAAAACAACTTTTTCTCCCTGCCCCTCATATCATGGAAGCACTTGTATATTAGAAGCCTGCTCCAGTGCTCAGTGACGTTAATGGAAGAACTTCAGTGGAATTTGCACGAGACCCTAGCATTGCATGGCTGAGGCTCAGCAGCTGTTGGGATTGTGGCTGGAAAGACATATTGGACTGTAAGATGGGGAAACATCATGGTCTCCTGCTAAAAGAGTTTAAATACTTTAACAAGCAACTGTGGTACTTAGCACATCTGACCAACACTTCCTTCCCCAGATGGAGTAGGAATACACTGTTGTAGTGGAGGAGACAATGCAGTACAGTTTTCAGGGACTACTAGCTACTAGTGGGCCACAAGCTACTAGGGAGAGTTGGTCTCAGCAGGGCTGGCTCTAGGTATTTTGCCACCTCAAGCGAAAAATTTGCCACCCGAAGCTCTGAGAGCACATCTGCCCAAACAAAAAATAAAAATGGCAGGAATGGCACCCTGGGAATTGTGCCACCTCAAGCACGTGCTTGCTTTGCTGGTGCCTAAAGCTGGTCCTGTGTCTCGGAGCAGGACCTTCCTGTAGATATCCTGGAATCAATTAAGTTTAAGCCTCCTTTCCTTGTTTGTTTTCTAGCTCTGTGGGATTTGAGGAACATCGCCCCCTCCACCTTACCAAGAAATCCTTGGGCCTGTACATAGAATCATAGAATCACAAGACTGGAAGGGACCTCAGGCGGTCATCTAGTCCAGTCCCCTGCATTCATGGCAGGACTAAGTATTATCTAGACCATCCCTGACAGGTATTTGTCTAACTTGCTCTTAAAAATTCCCAGTGATGGAGTTTCCACAACCTCTCTGGGCAATTTATTTCAGTGCTTAACCACCCTGACAGTTAGAACGTTTATCCTAATGTCCAACCTAAACCTCCCTTGCTGCAATTTAAGCCTATTGCTTCTTGTCCTATCTTTGGAGGTTAAGGAGAACAAGTTTTCTCCCTTTTTTTTTCCTTGTAAAACCTTTAATGGACTTGAAAACTGTTATCATGTGCCCCCCTCAGCCTTCTCTTCTCCAGATTAAACAAACAGTTTTTTCAATCTTTCCTCAGAGGTCATGGTTTTCCAGACTTTTTTTGTTGCTCTTCTCTGGACTTTCTTCCATTTGTCCACATCCTTCCTGAAATGTTCTGCCCAGACCTGGAGACAATACTCCAGTTGAGGCCTAATCAGTGCAAAGTAGAGCGGAAGAATTACTACTTGTGTCTTGCTTACAACACTCTTGCTAATTAATCATAATGTTCCCTTTTTTTTCTTTTTTTGTGCGACAGTGTTACTGTTGACTCGTATTTAGCTTCTAAGCCACTATCATCCCCCCGTATCCCTTTCTGTAGTATTCCTTCCTAGGCAGCCATTTCCAATTTTGTAGGTGTGCAACTGATTTTTTTTTTCTTTGAATTTCATCTATTTACTTCAAATCATTTCTCCAGTTTGTCCAGATCATTTTGAAGTTTAATCCTATCCTCCAAAGCATTTGCAACCCCCACCAACTTGGTATCAGCCACAAACTTTATGCCATTATCTATTGATTAAGATATTGAACAGAATCAGACCCAGAACTGATCCGAGTGGGGTCCCACTCGTTATGTCCTTCCAGCATGACAGTGAATCATTGATAACTACACTGTCTGGGAATGGTTTTCCAACCAGTTTTGCACCCACCATATAGTAGCTCCATCTAGGTTGCATTTCCCTAGAAATTATTCACCCCCATTTATTAATGATACATCTGATGGCTCTGGGAGTGCAGCTGGCTTATGTGTAAACTCATTTCTGGAGATTTAGTGATTTCTAATTGTTTTTTGTATCCTGCTTTATTGGAAATGCACAAGTTCAGGGATTTTTTTTTTTACCCAGTATTTTGAATCACTAAAGATTATGCTGTAGGGGCAATGTTCCATGAGCTGAGAAATCACAAAAATTGTAAAACCTATTTTATGGTGTTCAAAAGCTGGAATCAAGATGGTAAGACTGGGATCATGCAGTTTAAAGAGGAGATTAATAGTAAGCAGCATGCTTGATATGTGAAATAACAAATGATGTAGAGAAGGTAAATAAAGATGCTCCTATTTGCTCTCTCAGTATTGGAAAGTGACTGTAAATGGAATGGAAAGGTAATTTTCAAACTGAAAAAGGAAGTGTTGTGTTTTTTTTTTCTCACCGCACACAATTAATCTGTAGAAATCCATTGTCACAAGATTTCACTGAGACGCAGTAACATCAGATAAGATTTGAAAAGTTAGGGTTATCAACCCTCATGTTTCAGGGAGTAAGGCAACCATGATGGAAAGGGTTAGTATAAAACTCTCTGTGCAGAGCATTTCATAATTGTCTACTATGGGATTTCTTGCACCTTCCTTGAAGCATTGGGTACTGGATACAGTTGAGTTGAGACTATATAAGGGTCACTGATCTAATCTGAAATGGCAATAACTTCATTCATAAGACTCAGTAAGGGAAAAAAGGGAAGCTTTTTTTTTCTTTAAATTTGTAACATTATTAAACACTCCTCCAATGTCAGACTTGCAATTTCCTCAGCATGGGTCCCCTAACTTTGTCTCACCCCTAAATTTCGTATTGTGGGAGTGTACAGTGGACTCTGGGATGACTGCAGTGGCTACACCAGGCCAGGATATGCATGAGGATGTTTGTTTGTTTGAGTCAGCGATAGTTGGAGAATAGCAGTTCATCATTATGGGTCTTCTCCCACTGGCTCCAATGGGATTTTTACCCTTGACTTCAATGGAAGTTACCATGAAAGCCCCTGTCTTAGACCCCTTTGAAGTGCACCCTCAGGTGACAGGCCTGGCAACTGCAGATCACTCAGAGTGGAACCCAATGGTCTCTCCAATCTTAGATTGTCTGTGAGAAGCAAACCGTCTTGCTTAGCCTTTGGAAGAGTAGATCCATCTTAGCTGGGATGGAGCCATATAGGGAATATTCCTCATTGCTTCCTCAAGGACTCTTTTCTGTGTCGCTATTCTGATTTTCCTCCTTGGTTCCTCTGACAGACACCTTTTGACTTAACACTGTGCAGTCAGGCAGGAGAATATCATGCAGATAACCTGAAGGACGTATATACACGTACAATTATCATATGTGTAAACTACACACACCTCCCTCACTCTCCAAACAGGCATAGACCCAGTGTACCTTTCTGCTCCTCTCAGGTTGTGTCTACACTACTAGCCCAGGGGGACAGGGGGGAGTGTGAGTCACAGCTTATGCAGATATACTTCAATTAGCTCTCCTCTGAGCTAGCACCCTATAAAAAGAGTAGTGTAGTCATGGTAGCACAAGCAACAGTGGCATGTGCTAGCCACTCTAAGTACGTACCCAACAGTGTTCAGGTGGGTTTGTACTTGGGGTGGTTAGTCTGTGCCACTGCTGCCTGTGCTACCACTACACTACTATATTTAGTGCACTAGCTTGACTGAGAGTTTAGTTTAAGTGTGTCCACTATAGCTTGGGCTGTGATTGCTAGCTCCCATATAGCTGTAGCCTCAAGGGTCATCATCTACTCTTCTCTCTTTGATTCTAGCAGGCAGATGGAAAGGTCAGGTTTGTGTCGGGGGAGGGGGGCAGGGCTTGGGTTTGTCAGGAAAGTAGCCAGGAAAAGTGCCAGACTGTCAGCACATATCCGTTCACAGGTGCTCCAAATTTTGTGCAACCAGAAAAGTTGCAGGAAAAAGCATTTTCCTCTACAAATAGTATATGTGAGAGAGGGCTAGATGCTTGCTCATGATATGTAGGTAAGGAATCAAGTGAAAGAAAAAGCAAACTTGGATGTGTTGTCTGGGATTCACAACAGGAACCACTTCTGGGAGAGTGTGGTGGGGTTTTTTTGTTTTGTTTTATGCTTCTACTTTTCTCTTTTTTGTCTCTGTCTCTTTTCTCTTTCTTTCCAGGCCAGCTATGCCTTTCTCGCCACCTCCTTTGGCCTTTCTCTTTTGCCACTTTCCTCTTTTGCTATGTCACCTTACTGATGATTCAGGAGAGCACAGTGTTTGTTTTCTTATCCCAGCAGATAAATGCTCTCCCACTCCTAATTGTGACTGAATGCTCAGGGCGTAATCCGACAGCCTAAAATTTTAATGGCCATTGTTACAAAATGCTGACTACAGTTGGTTAGTGCTTAGATCTCCCTTTCTACATTTATGCTGTTAATGTAATAGTTAAATTCTATTTATTTTTTATTTTGCAAAAAGTAATATTTTTGTGGATTTAGCTGAATTCTGAATTTAAGGCAGAAAATGAGCCAGTATTTGGCTAACTCACAGCCAAATCCAAGTGCTTCCACACAACATTTCATCTGTGACATTGATTCTGTAGCAGCCAATCCCACTGCTTGCTTTCTTGAAAGCTTAATAAGAACTTTTGCATAATCACTCTGTTAAATAATTATGTGTAATTACTTAATTGCTCATCACAACTGTTTGACTTATTAGTACTTAACAAGATGTACCATAATTGTATGTAATAATTAGCTACAATTACTTTAAAGAAATTCATGCAATAACGTCTAACAGTGACTACAAAAGCATAGATGGCAGGTGGTAGCATGAATAATATGCAAAATACTTAGTCCTCTTGAGGACTGCACTTCCCCTGCCCAGCAAGCTATCAGTGAGGCCAAGAGTTCAGCTGGACTCAAAGGACTGGACACTAATATGGATAACAAAGATCCAGAATTATAACAGGAAACTATAAAAAACCAAAAGTTTGTGGTAGGGTTATAAATCCTCATACTCCAGGGCTTTTGCCAGTTTTAGGAGGAAATTTTTCCTTTGGGCAGATTATCACATAGCTGTCTACCACAAGCTTTCCTGTACCTTCCTCAAACAGTGGCCAATACTAGCTGCATCCAAGATCAGAGGTCCTGCCTGCACTTACTGGTTGATCAGCACTGCTGTGATTGATGCAGCAGTATTGATTTAGCAGGTCTGGTGAAGACTCCCTAAGTTGATGGCAGAGAGCTCCCCCACTGGCTCCTGTACTCCTGCTCACCAAGAAGAGTAAGACACTGTGGTAAAACCGAAACTATATCAGCTCCAGCTATGTTATTCACGTAACTGAAGTAGCATAACTTAGGCCAGCTTACTGTGACAGCGTAGACCAGCCTTCCTGAACAAAACGGACCACTGGTCTCATCCAACGTTGCAGTTCCTGTGTTCCTCTGAAGTCATACAATATTGCTGCATCTTGAGCACCTCATCAGTCACATCTGTTGGTATCTTGCCGGAAGGTGATCTGCAAGTATTTGTAATGACATTGTAGTAGGTTTATGCACGAAACACCTGAAGGCATGAGTATGAGGAGGTTTCAGCATTTACTGTAACTTAAATGAAGAAAGATGAATGCTTAACATAATTAACAGCAGACGCAAAATGCCTCTTTTATATCTATGTGATTGGGGATATTCCCTGCATAATCCTACGGTTAGTTCATTTAAAAATGGGCTAGTTAACTTTAATTTAAACATAGCACAATTCATGGTCTTGCTTGATATTTAGGTTGATATTTTCTGCAGGGAAACACAAAGGGCAACTTTTGCTGTAGTGCAGAATTGTTTCTTGTCTCCATTTTTTTTTTTTTTTTTCACTCCACTGACATCTATAGTTATAGAGTTTGCCTGCTCTTCTGCATTAGACTGACAGGGTAAGACCGCCACATGCTTCAGTGCAATGTGCTCTGAAATCCTTCCCTGGGTGGCTGTTTTGGAAGCTTAACGTTCTTGTATGTTTTAGTTTTATTTTTTTTTCAAAAGAGAGGAAAGCTATTCTGAGCTCTTAGTAGCTGTTGCCCTCTGGAGTTGTTTGGCATATTTTATCATTTCACAAAGCTGGAAAGCAGCTAATTTGAGTTGAAAATCCTTTCATGCTGAACATGAAGTTTACTTTGTGCAGTGGGCATAGAAGCAATACAACCTCAGTAAGAAAACTCGAGATCCTTTCAGGAAAAATTCTACCACCTCTTGCAGATGACTTAACTTGTCTTTTTAAAGCATTGTCATCAATTCACAAGAAATGAAAATTATAAAAATCTTTGAGGTTCAATTCCATGCTCAACTTCCTCAGTGTGGCTGAATTTGGCTTTGTGCAGGACCCAAGAGGGAGAGGTATAGGTTGCTTTCTTACTGTTTGCACATCTCTGATCCATGGACCAGTTGGGTTCTCAGCACAAATCAATGCTGACTCAAGGCTGCTTTAAGTAATCCTGACTGGTATCCACCCCTAAGGGACTGTTATTCCAGCTACAAATTCCGAGAGCATAGCAACACTTCAGCTATGCCCTCTCCCATTGCTAAACTTCCCCCGCAAAACCAACCCTCTCCATCTATAGGAGGTCTCCTACTGAGTTGACTGAAGGTTAGCTCCACAGGCTCTTTACTCACCTGAGGTTCCCTTTCTGGTCAGTTAGGCTAGTTTTATGACCCCTTTGTGCCATAGAAAACAAATGTCTTGCAGAAATGTTTACTGCACTGCACACAAGTTGGAAGGTCAAAAACTACATTTTTAAACAACTTTCCTTTACTTTAAACGAAGTCTTTATTTTCTTCCCAATTTTTAAGTCTGCAGTACAGTCTGTTTGGGTTATGTATAAAAATAGTTCATTTTATCCCATGATAAAATTTTATTACATTCAAAATATCATCCTGGGCATAAGCTTGTGAAAATAGAATATTTGCATATTGTATCCTGAAGATCAACAACATTGGCCTGTGGAGGACCACCATTAGCATTGAATTCCACGGTTGAGGGTCCTCAACCAACTCCCTTGGGGCTGTGGTCTCAGCAGAAAAATATTCAAGCCTAGAGAGACTAATCGCCATAGTTCCTCAGCTAGATACAGCTGCCATGGTGCGCAGAGAGCTCAGCTAGCTAGTTTTCTAAGATTAATGTCAAAACATTGAAAAGCACCTAGAAATAAGCCAGTGCAGTCTTCAAATGATTTGTATAGTTTCCCTGTAGCAAATGTTATCAAGAGAGCAGGCTGCACCATGATGCAGCAGCTGCATTCTGCACCATTTCGGAGTGATCTACCAAGAGTACCCTATGCAGAGTACATTACGGTAGTTCTCTCCTTTGTAACCACTGGAGTCAACTATTGTGATATTTGCATGTGAGAGAAGCTCTCTTGGCACCTGGGAATCCAGGGAACTGACGGGAATCAAAGGAACTGACAGCATTCCCAGTTTCTAAATCTGTCAGACAAAATTGGACAGGCTCCCTCAATAATGAGTGGACGCCTTCATCTTCGTTTTCCCTAAATGACTTTCCCCAACCTTCTAGCTCCACCTCTGTTTTATGGATTCAACTCCAACCAATTCAATGTCAGCCAAATCTTCTTCTCTTCCCAAGATGCTGAGAAAGCAAAGCATTGCTCAAGTTCAATTTTTTAAAAAACTGCTATAAAGCTGCAAATAATCCACACAGTGTTAGCTCACAGCCCACACATCTTGCCATGTCCCTCAAGAACCTTGCATACACATTGAATAAAAGCAGTGACAGAAGAGAAACCCGCAGACTGCAACATAAATACCCTCAGAGCACATCAGAAATTGCCCACCATCCTCTGGTATCTCTCAAAGGCTGTGCCTATGCTATGGAATTTTACATTTAAAAAAAAATGCCACTGTTGCTTTCTTTGACTTGGTTGAATAGGAGGTTCAATTGATTAGGTGGCAAAAATGCTAGAATCTGATAGACTTTTGTCTACGCTAGGGCTCCTACTGAGGTAAGCACTGGTTCAACTGAACTTGTGTTATCAATTGTAGGAATTTTTTCCCCTAAAAGTCCCTTCTGTAGACAAGACCAGAGATGGAAAATAATGAAATCCTTCTCTTCCAACCAGTAGTCCAGACAAGACGACAAAACCTTGAGATCAAAGATATTAAAGGTGGAAGTATCTAAGACAATCAGTGACAATACCTATTCTCTCTCCCTTTTGCCAGAAAGATATCATTACTTTATGAAACTAGCAAAACTTCCCAGCCTTATGCAACCCAGAAAAGCCAGAATGACCAGGATCAAAGAAATCTGAGGATGTCAGGTGATGCTGGTGTTACTTTCACCATTAATTTCTTAATAACTTTCATCAACTGGGTCACCATCATCATAGTGTCCAAGTGCTATGGTATGAGAGCAGTATAATCTTAGATCACGTAGAGAGGCAGAAGAGTCAATAACCATGGTCATAACAATTACTACTTTGGCACCCTGATCTGCCTCAACGACAGCTCAATCAACAATTGACCCAATATTCACTCCACTACATTTACTAACTATAAGGTAGGCATGGATCCAACTTCCAGTAAGCAGATCCAAGCTCCTTCGGTACTTTTAAAGCCTCAGTGAATGAAGCCAACTGAAACTCAACCAGAGGAGATGTTTCCTTTGTCCTTTCCAGATGTATCTGCCATCAACTTGACTTGTCTATGAAATACTGGTAGCTAGAACATGTCTTCTATATAGAAATATTTAACTCCCTCTCTGAGCAGAGGCAGAACAGATTTAGCACAGTATCTAACCCTGCAGGATATTGCTCCGCTCTGGATTTTGAATATCCTACGTAATGCAAGAAAACAGTGTTCTTACATTCCACCACAGACACAGGATAGAGCTTTAAAAACTCTGTTGCAATTGCTTGGACATGGAGTGAGACTTCCATGTTACACTAGCACTGTAACTTCCATGCCAAAAAATTCTGCTATTGCACCCTTTTCTTGGAAAGCATTTGTTTCTTCAACTCTAATTTTAGAAATCAACATCTTTGCAAAATCTTGTGGCTGATGCACATTTTGAATTTAGCATCTCTGCTTGTGCCAGCAGTCTCTCAGCAACAAGATATTAGAATAATTATTAGGGTGATGGGGGGGGGAACCTATGATTTTCAGCAATAGAAGTAAATGTGGGTGGGAGAGTTTGGGGTTACATGTTCCTGTATGACTCTCTCTCCTCACCCCCCCTTTTTACTTTTTTGCATTTTTGTACAGAAATGGATGAAGGTTAAATATGTCAGATCAAACAAATATGTGGATGCATAAACCTATACACTTCCTCTGAATATTGTAAGCTCATGCTAGAGATCTAGGGCTGAGGTGTGGCTTCTTCAAGCTACAGGCTCAGATGAGCCTGTAAGCCACCATAACTGGTCATGAGAGGCTCACCCCCGTGTAGGGAACGACTCCAGGGGCACAGAACGTAGCAGCTCCCCTTGCTCTGTCCGGCAGAGAGGGCATGGCTGATGAAAATGGTAGTCTTTCTGCTCTATGGATCTCTAGCTGCTGTACTGACTCCTTGGGGCTGACAGCCAGGGCAAGTTAGAATAATCTTCCAGCTCTCTAGCTAATGCTGTGGGCATACCCACCCAAGGTGCAAAAGTGTGTTAAAGCTGCCTCTGCACGTGGCCCTACCAAGCTGCATTTTGAAATCCTTGTTCGTAGCTGAGGGTCTGGGTCATTAGATGCCAAAACTAAATTGAACTGATTATTCAATTAAAAGCAAGAAAAAGGTGCTGGCTGCTTCTTCATTGGAAAGATCCCTTCACTTGCAGCAGTTAATTTCTTAAAGTGGTGGTGGGTTTTTCTTTTTTATGTGTGTTCCTATTAAGAGAAACAGTACTGTAATACCAATAGTCTGAAATGCAGCGGAGAGAGAGAGAGCACCTCACATCTCTTTCTAGTTAGGGAAAGATTTTTTTTTATTTTTATTTTTTCAATGAAACTGTAGGAAGCCTTCTACGTGCACATTATTCATTCACAACTTGTACTGTACTAGAGGAGCATTTGAGGAAGGCACATGCAGCCACCTGTCACTTGCTTCAGAAGGTGGTGGCTGAATGAATGTCATAATATCAAGTTGCATACTTGCCCTGCTTTTTCTGCCACAGATAATTAACAAGTGTTCCTGGGAGACAAGTTATTTTTACCCCAGTTCCACCTCACGTGCAGGCAATTACTGCTGCTGTTATGAGCATTCAGAGATGTCAGCTCAAGGAGAAAATCAGATGAGTTTGAGTGCTTTAGGACTTGATTGTTTAGTTCCTTTTCTTCCTTTTTTTAGCAATCAACTAGGGACTGGCTGGTGAAATCCAAATGCAGAGCTCATGTGCTGCTGAAAGGGGGGAGGGATGTGCAGAATAAAAACATTTCTTTAGAGGTATACTTTAAAATAGATTTCTGTCCTGCCGCCGCCTTCAAGGTGTAGACATTAATAGCCTGTTGGTGAGTAGACCAGCCTGTTATGACATAAGGGAATGGAAGACATTAGTATCCTGGTCAATGGGCCAAATTCTTTCCTTATTTACAGAGGTGTAAATCCAGAGCAATTTCACTGATTTGAATAGTTACACTGGTGTAAATCCAGAATAACTGAGAGTAGACTTTGGCCTATGTTTTTCAAGTGGTTTGCAAAATACTGAGTGACTTTCAAAGACTAGATAAAGCCCTTGTTGGTAGGTTCAAGTGTGTCTTCCCTGAGAACACTTGGCAAAATACTTTGCCCCCTCCTGCAGCCTGCTGAATTCCAAACACCCAGGGCCTGATCGTATTAAGGGCCCTTTACATTTACTATAGCAGGCCTTCATACATTTACTCCTCCATCCTGCCACCATCAGTTTAAAGATGGTCCTCAAATGGATTTAGAGGGTAAGATAATTAGGTCTGGCTGATCGATGTACGCTGGGGGAACTGGAGCCAGTTCAGCTCCTGGAGCAACTTAGAGCAGCCTCACTGCTGGTAATGGCCCCCTTCCTGCCCTGTCATCTCCTGTGTCAGGGTATGTGTGGCCAAAACCAGGTGGTATAGAACTGGCTCTGAACCAGCTGGGGATTTCCTTAAATTGTCCCTGGCTCTAGCTATGCAAGCCTATGGTAAGAATTAGCCCAGCTGGCAAATGTCTTGTTACTTGTGGTTCCCACTTCAGACCTGGATCTATTACAAAGGTAGAAAGCATTGCTTCATTCAGCAGAAAACTAATTGTTCTACAAAATGTACTAACTGGTTTCCCACAGGAGACTGCAAGAGGATGGATGAGTTCAGACAAATATGTCTACCTTGTACAGCTTTTCCATATGGTTTTGAGATTTGCTCATCTCTTCTAACACAAAAGGTAATAAGCACCCAACATGAGGTAAGTCTATTTTTAATCTCTTTATGATATATAAAGATGATTAATCAGTGGACTGAAAAATGGTGGTTGCCTAAGGATCCATGATCCTGGCCCGATTACATTCACTATGGGCAAATGGAGGACAATCAGCAAGCCAGCAACGTGTATATATCTGGTACTTCAAAAGGGCTAATTTTCTAAAGCTGAAAAAAGTTTTGAGTCCTATTGATTAGGAGGAAACATTTAGACATAAAAATGTAATTTGGGCGTTCTTTAAAATTTATTAGTGTAATAATGGCATTTTGGCCATCTGTCAAGAAAGAGGACAATTTTGGTTAAAAGCCCATCCTGGTTCAGTGGCAAAGTAAAGGCAGCAATTAGAAATAAAAAGCAAAATCTATGAAATGGAAAAAGGGGAGCTAGATAGTAATCAATATAAAAGGAAAATTATGAAGTGTAGCAATTAAGAGGAAAAATCTGTGGCTGGCAGGGCTACAGACAATGAGGAGCTTTATAAAGTATATGGGAAGAAAAACAAGGAGATGGTAAGATGGCTGTTAATGATGCAGAAAGGGCAGAAGTGTTCAGTGTGTATTTCTGGTTTTGTACTAGAAAGAAACAGGATGATGTACTCATATCTTCTGAGGCTGAAATATTTTTCCAGTCTATTAGTAACTGAGAAGGATGTTAGACACTGTCTGCTATGGATAAACATTTTTAAATGAGCAGGTCTGGGTAACTTGCACCCGAAGGTCCTAAAAGAGTTGGCTGAGGAAATCTCTGGCCCACTGATACTAATTTTTAATAATTTTTGGAATATTAGGGAAATTCCAGAAGACTGGGAGATTGCTAATCTTCCAATATGCAAGTGGGCAAATGAGATGACCCAAGTAATTATAGACCATTTACCCTGACTTCAACCCAAGGGGAAATTGAGAAGCTGATACAGGATTTACTTGATAAAGACTAGGAATATAATGCCAGTCAGCATGGTTTATAGAATATAGATCTTGTGAAACTCAATTTCATTCTTTGAGATTAGTATTTATACTTAGTATTATATTTAGACTTTTGTAAGGCATTTGATTTAGAAGTGCATGACATTCTGATTAAAAAAATATATAGCACATGTTAAATGGATTTAGAACCAGTTAACTGACAGATCACAAAAAGTAGTTGTCAAATGGAAATCTTCACTGAATAGGGGTGCTTCTAGTGGGGTTGCCATCCTCACTAGAACTGGTACCAGGCCTGATACTATTCAACGTTTTTCAGGGAGCGCATGAAATCTCCATCGTCTATGTTTCAAAAATCAGTGATCTGACCAGAGTATATAAATTTGTGGATGAGCGTTATGTGTTTTTGGGGATAGGTAATAATAGATGAGGGTCATGAAAACGATGCAGAAATAGTAGATCTGACGATTGCTTCATATGTCTTAATAAATCAGAAGATAGAACTGGAGAAGTCATACACTTAGGAACGAGGAATACATTACCATAACCTGCTTACAAGTGCAGCCAATAGTTGCCTGTAAGCACAGTGATTCTAAAGGATATATGATTACCAGTAGTAACGCTCGAAAATCTTACGAAACTGACCCCCTGTCAATGCGCAGACAACTTTCATTTGGAACAGGAAGTAAGCCAACCATGCAGCAATCAGGAGAAGGGGAGGGGAACGAAAAGAAAATTATCAGTATAGTACTGTTAAATAGTGAACAACTAAAAAAATAAAGGCAAAGCAGCGAATTTTTCTTCTGATATAGAAGATTTCAAAACGTGTAGCTGAAGATAGTAAAGTTTCAAAACTGTACTAAGGTAATGTTCAGCTGTAAACTTTTGAAAGAACAACCATAATGTTTTGTTGAGAGTTATGAACATTTCAGAGTTATGAACAACCTCCATTCTCGAGGTGTCCGTATCTCTGAGGTTCTACTGTATGAGTCATAAGAGACAAACAATTCAACATGAGCTCCCAGTGTGATGCTGTGGTAAAAAGAGCTAACGTGAGCCTTGAATGTATAAACAGAGGTGTAGAGTATAAGTATCTTCAGAGAAGAAAATACTGAATATTAAAGGACTATTTAATCTAGCAGAGAAAGTCTTAACAAGAACCAGTGGCTGGAACACTAAGCCAGACAAATTCAAATTAGAAAATAAGGCACACTTTAACAGTGAAGATGATTAACCAATGGAGCAAAGTATCAAGGGAAAAAGGTGAATTTTCCATCTGTTGATGTAGTCAAATCAAGACTGGATGGCTTTCTGGAAGAAATGTTTTAGCAAACACAAGTGATGCTTTAGTCAAGCACAAGTTATTGGGCTCAATACCGGGGTAACCTGGTGAAATTTAAGGGCCTGTGATATAGGGCCCAATGATGCACAGATTATCTAATAGTCATAGCTGGTTTTAAAATCTGAATATGAATGTCTAGATATTGCCCAGCTTACACTTGTCTTTGACCTTTCATTTTGTTTTCTATAGCCCAGTTGACCAATTTATCAAGATTCTTCTGAATTTTTAGGTCTATCCTCCAAAGTGTTTGCAATCCCCTCTAGCTTTGTGTCATCTGCAAATTTTGATCAATATGCTCTCTATTTCTACATCCAGGTAATTAATAAAGATGTTAAACAACACCAGTTCCAGAACAATATGCTTGGAGCAGTCTCCCTTTTCTTGTATGCCAAACAGAAACCTTCTCTTTAGTCAAATACCTACTTAAACTTAAGGACTAGGAGAGAGGACAAAGTCAACGACCGTCGACAAGTTATGGGCTTGAGTGATGGGGAGGATGGAGCTTTTGTCCACACTGACTGTGAAAAGAAGGAAAAGATTGGTCAATAGACAGAAAGGTCTGTTTTTAGCCACTTCAAAGAGAAACTGAAGAAGTGGGGCATTGCTGGCATATGATGGCAGCAATGCCCCACTGTCATGTACGTTGGCCAAACCCGACAGTCGCTGTGTAAAAGAATAAATGGACACAAATCAGATATCAGGAATGGTAACATAACACATACAAAAGCCAGTAGGCAGAACACTCAACTTTTCTGGGACATTTGTAACTCAGATTTAGAAGTAAGCCATACTTGAACAAAAAAAATTCAGAAACAGAACTTCAACAGAGAAACTGCAGTATACTAAAATTCATTTGCAATTTAACCACCATCATTTGGCTTGAATTAAGGACTCGGCAGTGCTGGCTCATTATCAGAAGGCAACTTTTCCTCTCCTGGAATTGACACCTCAATCAGTTATTGGGAGTGTAAATTACATCCACCCTGATCGATCGTATTGGCCCTGTCAACACTGGTTCTCCACTTGTGAGGCAACTCCCTTCTCTTCATGTGTCAGTACAACACTGCCTGCATCTGCAATTTTCACTCCATGCTTCTGAAGAAGTGGGTTTTTTACTCGTGAAAGCTTATGCCCGAACAAATCTGTTAGTCTTTAAGGTGCCACTAGCCTCTTTGTTGTTTTTGTGGATATAGACTAACACAGCTACCTCTGATACTGGATAGTTTGTCATCATTTGTGTTCCCCAAACAAGGCTGTGGGCAGGCCAGGGGAGTGGTGGCAACAAGGCAAGTGGGTCCATGACTTGAGCAGGTCTCCTGAATAAATCACCTGTACAGAGCATTGCATTAGGCCATGCTGCTGCTGTTACAATGTGTAGTAACAGCCATGACACGGAGCTACATTGCCCCTCCCCCACTGCCTCTACTGTTTGAGGAAAGATTCCATCTCTTCTGTCCTCATATTGGTTCCCTGTATAAAACCCTTTCCTGTGGACTTTGAATGGGAGACAAGAATTTCACCTTCAATGAAACACAAAGTATCTGAGAACAGAAGATCCATGGATACCAACAAACATGGGAAGGTGGAGGAGATGAAGAAGAAACAGTATCCCATCAACACCCAGTGCTTCCTTTGTAAATGGGAAAGAACAGGAAGAAAAAACTGAAAAAATGGCAAAATTTCTTCGTATTATGCACTGGCAATGTATGCACCCAACCAATAGGATGTGCGTGTGTGGGTGGTGTCTATAAACACTGGAGAAAATATGTTTTTGTTGCCCCGGCTTGTTTTAATTTGCTATCTAACTCAATTTGTGTCCATCTTCATGGGTTTCAATCTCTTGCAACTCTTATTGTCATTAAGGCATGCTCTTCCTTTCAACGGCGTTTCCTCCCTGCCAAATCAATGCCTCAGAAGAGCCAACTGGCTTACTTGCAGTTCCTCTCTATAAAGGTACGATTGAACTTTTTGGTTTTGTTTCTCCCTCTGATGAGGTGTATAAACCCATACTTTTTGTAAAGGGATTAAAAAGCTGTGGTTGGCACCACCCCTCTGGCCCTGTCCAGTCATGGGCAGGGATTTACATAATGTTTAAAGGAGGAGATCCAGACAGTTGTCTGGCAGTTCTGGAGTAGAGAACAGACAACAGCTCCCAGGTGGTACTCCTGGAAAGTTTTAGGGAACTGCCTTAGGAAGATTCAAATGCTGATCTGACAAGGTCTGGTTTTAATCGTCATTTAAACCAAATTTTAGCAGCGTTAAAACCGACTATAACCCGGCACCGTCCACACACATGAGCCTTTATTCGATTAAAGGCTCTTTTAAGACGTTTCTGTTACTCCTCCCCAATTGGGGGGCAGTTCAGCGCTGAATCAGTAGTGCTGTGTTGGTATTAGGGTTAGTGTGGACGAAATCCGGTATTGGGCCTCTGGGCGGTATCCCACAGTGCAACCATTGTGACTGCTCAGGAAAGGCATCTGAACTTTGGATGTACTGCACAGGCAGGGACGGGAAAGACGCCCCGCAACTGTTCTTGAATTTTAATTTCCTGTTTGCCCAGATGAAGCTCTGCGATCAGCACGTGGTGCCGATGCAGTCCAAATCCACAACAGAGCTCCAGCATAGACCATAACTCAGGAGTACTGGTCTACTGCTGTATGGGGAGGCAAATCTGTTCTATTAGAAGCTCCATTACAGAAGACAAATTGCCAAGCATTTGAAAAAAAATTCTTCCAGGCTATGATACAGAGTCCACAGCACAGTGACTGCATTGACAGCGTCACATGGAAAGCCAAAGAAATCAATTGGACGCTCATGCGAGGGAGTGATAGGGTACGAGGACTCCAGCTATCCCACCGTCTCGAAAGCATTTGCTTCTTGGCCAGAGCTCTAATGCCTGAAGGGTCTAAAAATTTTCCCAGGTGTTTCAGCGGTTATTATGTCATCAATTTACAATCTTCTCCCCCCTCCCCCCAAAAAAGATAGGGGAAATGTTTTTCTCGCCTTTTTTCAATGTCACCTATGTCTACTGCATGCTGTGGTTAGGTGGGGTACTTGAGCCCTAACACCCAGCAGCCGCTCCTCGGTTTGAGACAGTACAATATGACTGGCCATATCCACTTATCATCAGCCTGTGAGCGTCCTGGCTGGCTTCGGTGATGGTGCGGCTGGGGTGTGCCTGGCTGTAAAATTTGGGAATGATCCGGTCATTCCCGGCAGATGGTACAGAACGCTGGTAACCTGTTCTCATTCATAGCACTGGAGCTTGAGCTCTATCAGCCCCTCCCTTTCCTGTGTAAAAGAAAAGCAGTCCAGGCAGTACAGATATTCTGCGCTGGAGGCTTTGTGCCCCTCATTTTGATCTCTCTAAAAGTCAGTGTTTCTTATTCCTGCATTCTTAATTACTTCATCACCACATGGGGGGACACTGCCACAGTAGCCCAGGAGGCTTTGGGGAGAGAGAAGCAACAAATGGGGTTGTTGGAGGGGCACCCCCTAAATGAGCAGCAGCTCATCATTTTCTGTGATCTCTGGGCTCTGACAGAGTGGCTGTGCTCTTGGGTTTCTTAGTACACTTGCCCCATATTCTAGGGTAGGATCTACTCTATTTTTAGACAACCTAAGACAGGATCACCGAGGAGTCCATTTTCCCATTTTTGTCCATGCGCCCCTGGCCAAGCCTCAGCGAGGCCAGCCAGGAGCACCGATGAGGCAGCAATGGTACCAAATGATCTTGATTAACCGCTCATCTCGATTGCCATTTACAATGGTAGAAGGCTGCAATAGATGGTACCGTCACTCTGTACCTTGCAAGGCAAATGACTGCTGCTGGGTTAGCACTGCCCAGCACGGCATCTGTCAGCAGGCTCCAGTACACATACGGTGACAGTGACAAGGAAATTCGGACTCGATGGTCTTGCGCATGCTATGGCATTGCCAGGGCCATCAGGGAAGTTGGCACAAAACGATTTGGTCTGCCATTTTTCTTTTCAACGGAGGAAGGATTGAGTGATGACATTTACCAGAATTCACCCACGCACTGTTTTTTGCATTTGGGATCTCAACCAGAATTCCAAGGGGGGGAGACTATTGGGAACTATGGATAGCTACGCGATAGCTACCCACAGTGAAGGATCAGAAATCCGATCGCTGTAGCTCGGTACTATGGACACAAACCGCTGAATTTAATGTGCTCTAGTATGGCCGCGTGCACTCGATTTATACCATTTGTCTTACAAACGGTTATGTAAAATCAGAAATATCCGTTGTGTAGACATTACCCAAAGGAGTCAGCAGAGTTTGAATATACCAGCTCTGGTGCAGCACTAGATTCAGCAAGACCCCAAACAAGCCAGCACGGGCAGTGCCGCTATCCACAACCCCTTCTTGGGGTTAGGGAAATCTAGGGACTTATTACTAAAGGGACTTTGGGAGAGCCAGGGGCTTCAAACCGTGAGCTTATTCCAGGTCAATTCTAGTAGGGCTGGACCGAGGTGCTAATTATATGTTCAGAGCACCTATGACAGCAGGGATGCAACCGTTAGTAACCTCAGAACTGTGACCCTCCATACTAGAAAATGTTATAAAATTACATATTTTGTTTTGAAAATCCTGGTGGCAAATTCGTGGGCCAAGACTCATGTTGTTAGGTGTGGTGCTAATAACATGCCTGGTCACTTGGTGCCCAAATTCTCAAAAGTATTTAGGTGTCCTACTATCCTACTGAAATCAATGGGAGATTAGGTGCCTTAAATCCTTAAAGATCTGGGCTTTGCTTCTCCTCTGGTGTGCTAGGATTTAAGAACCCTCTATCAGAACATGCTTGGCTAGTACAGGGTCCCCAACGCAGTTGCCTGTGGCGGCGCCTGCGCCTGCAGGCGGCATCTAAATGAGCCTGCATCCTGGCCGGCGGTCGAGCACCTGCCGAAATTGCCACCGAATTTCTGCGCGGCATTTTTGGTGACGACACCTCTCAATGACGCCGCTTGGTCCAATACAAAATCTCTAAGTCACCTAAAGAAAACTTTTAAAAAATCTAACTGGACGCCATATATGTCTTCCTAAGTTAGAGAAAAGACTAGTCACAAGTAATGATCAGGCTCTTGCTTATGACTGAGTTTTATTAAGAAGAATTTATGCTGAATTACATGTATGTTTTAATGGATTAAGACCAAGGACTTCAGTTAGGACACAAGGGCTGATATTCTTGTACACAAAGGAGGGATTTTTTCTCACCAAAAACAATTTGCTTCCCAGATTATTTTATACAGGAAAAGAAAAATGGGTGGTGGTTATTTTCTATGGAATTGGGCCTGTGAGTGTTAATCTAGTGGATTTGTGCTGCTCTAAGAACTGTTGAATCGATATTCTGTTTGTAGTTAGTATATTACCCTTGATAGTGAAACTATGAGTTCAAAAAATAAGGATTTGGGACAATAGTCAGATTAAGGCCTAGGCACTATGGGCCTGTGCCAGGACCTTGGCTTTTGATGATATATGGACTACATCAGAATCTCAGTTTTCATTTAAAAGTTTCATTTAGGAACTTTATTTTCTAGCCTCATAGGCCTTTGTTATAGACTAGGAAAATAGGTGTTTCCTTAATTGAGTTAGCTAGCACAATATTTGAAACACCATTTAGCCGCTGTTTTTTTTTTTTGTGTTAGAACAATTTTAAACACACCTTTTTAAAATTGTGTAAGTATTCCTAGTGTTAAGCTAGGCTGTCCCATACTTGTGCCTGTTGAAGGTTTTATCCAAACCCTCTTGAAGTCAAATTGTGCTTTCTGATCAGCCGTGTTGTGTGTGTACACTTATGGCTTATTACCAGGGGGGAATCCTCTGTACTGGTTGGCACTAGATACTCCATAGTAACTTCCCTGTGTGAACACTCTATACTGCTTGTCTATACTGGCCCCACAGTTCGGGTTAGGGGGTATGAATAGCTGATGCATACACTAGTATCTGAAACTGCACACCCCTCATATGGTTGTGCCATGCGACTATAATGTTCCTATGAGTTAGCCGTCAATGTAGTCCTGTTTTGAAGGAGGACCTACACTAGAATTTTTGCACCTGCAGTGTCCACATGGAGGAAGTTACAATGCAGCCCTTCGGTGTGCTCTGATATTCACAGTCCATAGTCCTAACGGTGGGGTAGTGTAGATGTAGCCTAAGACACCTTTGTGCTCATTCGCTTAATGCGCTTTGGAAGTGTACTAAGGCACTCTTAGCGCTCAGTAAGAGTATGCACATGGGGAGTTAGTGCAGAGTAACTAGAGTGTTTTGAATTCAGACCCTGACTTACTGTGCAGCAGAGTTGTCAGCCCTCCAGGAGTTATAGATTAATCTTTAATTAAAGATCGTCATGTGATGAAACCTCCAGGAATGCATCCAACCAAAATTGGCAACTGTACTGTGCACTAACCTCCCCGTGTAGACAAGCACTCAGGATAGGTCTATGCTAGGAAAAAGATGCGATTTTGAAATGTGATACAGTAGCTAAATATTTAAAATCTTACTGGAGACAGGGCAAGTTTTACCCTGCCCAGCTAATACATTTAAAACTGCAACTTGCCTTATCCACACTAGGATTACATATGTCAGCTACTGGGTTTTTAAAACACATTTTTCCCCCATCTGTAGACAGGCCTTAAGGTATATCTATACTTGGATAAAGTATGCATGTGTAGGATTTCTTTTGTCTGTTTGTTTTTTTAAAAAAATATTAGTTAAGAGGTATTAAAACCCTAGCACTGACAGGACAAGTTGTATTAACATGTGTTAGCAGGCTGAGGTGAACCCCACAAGTGTTTAAAATACACTTTGTCCCGCTTTTACACTAGATTTGTAAAACATGTTAGTTACAACGTGTTAGGCTTTTTCTCTAGTCTAGACAAGATCTTAGATATTTACGCATTTGAGACCCTGGTCTAACTCAAGTTAATTATTTGCCAATTAGCTTGAGTTACCTAACATCTTTGTAAATACAAATCTAGATACAATTACAGGATGCAAACATTAGTGATTTACCCTAGGTGTTCTAGTAAAACAGGACCACAAACTTTAGTTTAGACTTGACTTGAAGAGTTGACTGTAAGGGTCTTACTCTTCTTGTACTCAGACAAGTTCCCTTTGAAGTAAATGGGAGTTTTTCACCAAGCTTCCTGGCCTTCATCTCTTGCAGATCCCAGGAAACCAGCATTAAGGAAATAGCCCAACAAACTGTTCATAAGGATGCAAATTCTTCCCTTTTCAAAGGAATAATATGGACGACCCTCACAGAATTTTCTTGCCCTTATAGTATCTCCCACGTGTGTTGACCCTCCTCCTGTGATATCTGGCTCTGACTAAAGACTTCCAGATTCAGTCTTACTTAGAGAAACTGTTTCAGATATATTGACTGCATGAGCCATCAGCTCCACTGCTGGAACAATGGATCTAAAGAGCAGCTGTAATTCTGCCAGCAGCAAAACAGGGATAATGAAAAATCAGAATCAAAATTCCCTTCATTTGATAACTTATTCTATCATTTATTTTTTATTGTAAAAATTGCATTCAGAGTATGCCATGGAAAGAGCAGAACCCAGGGTACCATGACTCTATTACAGGTTGGAGCAGTATTTTGTTTCCAATCCTTATTTTTAAAGGCTTTATGCAATAAGCAGTGTGTCTGGATTTAAACATGACAATGTCTTGGGGCCAAGAACAAATATTTGACCCCCTGATTTTTTATTTTTTATTTATTTATTTTTTTTTACAGTAGCCCTCTGCGTAGATTCTGTTTGCAAGGTGTGCAAAGGTAAATAGAAAGATGCTATTCTAGATTGGATTTTTAAAGGGAAAATACTCACCCCTCTCCTTTACTAATAAAGAGAAATTCAGATTTTGCAGATAGTAAAAGTACATTTTCTAACAGTGGATGTGGGAATTCAGCCTTTTCACTGATGTTAATGACAATCATTTTAATCTCTATGCACCTTTTCTAAATATATCTCAAGCAATTAGCTCACATTTTGGACTGTGAAGTATATTTCCTAAGTTTTAGGAAAAAGTCAAGATATTTGAGCTTTTAAAAATCATTCATGTGCAGTCAATTTATTTTTCCCATTAAGATTTTTAAGAATTTTAATAGTACACATGTTAATATCATGATTTTATCATAAAAGTAATTGTTTACACTAACTTCCTACATATTTAGCAACTTAATTCCCACCTTAGCTATGAATTTCCTTGTCATGAGATTTCACCTAGGCTATTCTTTTGTTTGAGCCACAGAACCACTTATGATTTTGATGGGGATCTGATTAGTGTGCCCTCCTCATTTCTTTTAAAAGTACCTGGGCAAAATGAGAGAGAATCTATTCCTGAGCTCTGTCTCATTCACTTAAAAATGCATTTTCACTGCTTGTGACTTTAATAACTATTCCCTTTTCAAAATCCTTTGACTTCTCCTACTAAAGAGCAGTATGTTAAGCCCCAACTCAGCAAAGCACTTAAGCACTTGTATAACTTTTAGAAATGTGAGTAGTTCTACTGAAAATCATTGCTTAAAGTGACACATGAGTTTAAGGGCTTTGCCGATCAGAGTCCTAATCCAGAGAGAGGCCCCACAGGATCTTGGGGTATGTCTAGTTTACAGGGACTATACTAAAATAGCTACAGTGCCACAGCTGTGCTGGCATAACTCCATAGCATATACAGGAGTGCTGGAGCAACTTTTATAAGTGGGGATGCTGAGAGCCATTGAATCAAATTCTATACCCTGTATATGATGGAAACCCCTTCAAGCCAGGGGGTGCTGCAGCACCCCTAGTTCCAGCACCTATGAGCACAGATGCAGCCTAATCAGTGGAACCTCTCTGAATTACAGTAGCAAGGTTGACAAACTTGTTCTTCCATCCACCTAGCTGCAGCCGTGCCAGCAGTTAGGTCAGTGTAGCTGTGTTGATCAGAGGTATAGCTCTTTCACTCTTGACTGACATAGCTATGTAGCCCACGAAAGCTTATGCTCAAACAAAATTTGTTAGTCTCTAAGGTGTTCTCCTGTTCTTTTTGCGGACACAGACTAACACAGCTGCTACTCTGAAACCTAAATTTTAAGAGTAGACCAAGCCTAAGTGTTACACAGTCTGTCTTATCACTACTCTCCGCTTCCTTTCCTCCTCCTTGTACCAAGGGCAGGGCTTTGAACAGGTCTCCTGAAATCAAAGAAAGTTCTGGCAATGGCTGCTGAACATTCTGGTTGTGTGGCTATGCGGTGTAACAGCAAAGATTGGGACTTGCTTGGCCAGCTGGCCCTCCCTCAAATCCTCCTTCGTAGGAAATGTGGGTGAGGAATAATTAGAAAATATTAATTGCTTTGTTTCAAATATGAAACTTTACCAACTTTAGTAACATCTTGGAAATTAAAAATTTGCAGGTGTGCCAGGGTAAATTCCTGTCTTAAGGATTCCAGTTTTAGGGTCTAAGATGGAGGGTATATATAATACATCACTTCACACAACTCATGTTTAACATGAATGAATGATCCCTGGGCAGCAAAATCTGTACTTTTTAAACAGTCAAGTAACAGAGTAATTTGATTTTTATAGCAGTCACAATATCCACAGGTTAGATTTCTCCCTCCATGGGAGAAACTCGTGGAACAAACAAGAAACAACATGGATTTCCGTTTGTGGTATTTCTTTCATATTGTTTTGTCCCTAAGTGATTTGACCCCTAAGTCTGCAGATGACTTGAAAACCACATGATCTTCAAGGTCTCTGCATAGACAGAGGGCTTCATGCAATTACACCCTGTTCACAGGACTGAGCTATAAGGTATTAATTTGCCACTAAATATGGTCTTAAAATTTCCTGTTTAGGAAAAGCCCTCCCAGATGAGGGCTTAAAGTGCAGTATTCTGTTGATAAGTGTTTCTGTTGTCCCTTGTTTTGTTTACCTTTAGTAGATATAACAAGATAACCTTGGGATTAGCTGTACCACAGCTAGAAAATTAATTCAGAAGCACATCCTATTGTTTCAAATGAAATTGCAGCAGAAGCAAATATTTTAATGTTTATGTATTGGCACCCTTCTTCCCCAGCGCACTTTTTTTTGGCATTTTGCGGTTTACTGGTGAATACTTTCTCGTCAGTAACTTTGTTTATCTTTTTTCAATACAATTTTAGTATGCGGACACACTCCAGAGATCTTGTGTTCCAATGCTTAAAAAAAAAAAAAACAGAGCCCCAACTAACTGATTTTATTGTGGAGTATTTGAGTTAAGAGTGTTAGCAATTTATTTTGTTGTTACAGACTCGCATACCAAAGCTTTTAGCTTTCTAGTTTTTAAACTGAAATTAATTTTGCCAGAAAAATATAGATATTTTAACATCTCTCTTCACTGCAGGTGGTGAGTAGGATTGCTTAGTGGTTAGGGCACAAGCTTGGTACTCAAGAAGCTCAGGGTTCAATTTCCGGCTTCCTGTGTGACCTTAGGCTAGTCACTTAGCTTCTCTGTCCCTCAGTTCTCCATGTGATGGTATTTCCCTACCTCACAAGGATGTTGTAAGGATAACTACGTTAAAGATGGTGTGTTAAGATACTATGGTAATGGGCCCATGTAAATACCATAAATAGACAAACAGGTACATTTGAGATAACAGTATTTGCAATACTGAGCCAACTGATACTGACAAGGGCTCTAACAACTTTACTGCTCGCTGAGGTTCTTGACTCTTCCTCATATCAGTAGAAATCTTGTGAAAGAAGGATAAAGGTCTTTACAACTGAAAGGGAAATTATAATAGTATTCTTTATGAGACTCTAGTTTTTCTGTTCTTAACTCATTTAAATCTTTAATTGAAAGACTGCGAGACTTCTATATAGAATAGTATGCAACTTTGACATAGGTCCTGATCCTCATTCCCCTGAGGCCAATGAGAGTTTTGCCATTGACTTTAGTAGGAGCAGGAGCAGGCCCAGCTTGCAAACGACAATAATTCAATCATTTGTGGAGGCCAGCATTCTCAAATAATATGTAGTGAGTGGCATGTAACAGAAGGTTCAGTTTTGAAGCAGATTTACTGTGAGGAGCTAGTCTCTCTAGCGTACCTTTGCTTCCTACTGTGTGGAATTGGAACTGCTCAGCTGTGTGTCAGAAAGCTTTTACTTCCAATAGCCAATGAAGAGTCTCCTCTAGCTCAACTAGTAGATACCTGTAGGTTAGGTGGGTTCTGAGTTCTACATCCACTCTTCCTGGCACTTTCATGTGAATGTGGTGTGTAGCATTCTAAGGGCAACTGAAGTTCTTAGGTGGCTACCAATTTTGTTACAGCATAATAGATAGTAATGTACAATAAATTGTATATCTTCTCTATACAAAACTGAGTTTCAGTAACTTAAAAAGGCAAATCTTTCTTTCTTTTAAAGAGAACTTCAAGTGGTTTCTCTTGTATAGTCATTATTTTACCATTGCTACTAGTCAAACAAGTTTCACAAACAAGTTTCTAAGAATGTTGATGTAAGTTCCTTGCACACCAAAAAAGAAAGAGGAGGAGGGGCAGCTATGCTGGGAATTCTATTCAACTTTTGAATGATGAGAGAGAAAAAGAATACTGCACAATACTGTTTGGGCATGCTCCAAATCCTGGATTCACAGTCATATTATAGATAAGATCATGTAACTGGGCTAGATGCATAGATGCATAGGCCAGAAGGAATCATTATAAGTTAACCATCTAAACCAACCTCCTGCGTAACACAGGCCATAGAACTTCATACAGCAAGTTCTGCATCTCTCTCTTTTCCCCCACCTTATGCCTCCAGGTCCTCACCAGGCCATTGATTTCACCATAGTCACTCTTCATAAATGGGAAGATTATTTGTGTTTGCCCCCTACCATCGAAAGCAAACAGATAATAGGTGGGGCTGGAGTCTCTTCCATCCATTTTCAAGTGAGCTTCCTTGTCCTCTTTGCTTCTGCCTTTGTAGTCCCTTCGTTCTTTTTCAAAGTGGTGATTCATCCTCCATTTATTGCACAGCTTTTCTAGTGTGGATGGCCAGTGCTAGCATACTCTAGTGTGCGCTCACTAGGTACTAGTCAACTTCTACTCCATTATTTATGTTCATCATTTCTCCTACAGCTCAGGTGTTTGGCTTGAGCCAATGAGTCATCCGTTCTGTTTGGTGTCAGGCAGCTGAACCCCAAAGAATTAAAGCTGATTTTGAAATCTCTGCCAGTAATTCTGGTGGACACCTAACTGGTTCAAAATAGAGGTTTTTATGGGCCAGTAGCCTCTAGCAGCACTCTCCCTTGGGGCTTGGTATATGTCTTGTGCCTTCCCATCAGAAAAAGTGTCCAAATAGCTGGTTCAGGACTTCTTCCACTGTGCTGCAGTAACTACCCTCTTCCACTTTGAACAGATGGTGTTTTCATCACAAAGAAGCAAACTAATTTCCCAACCTGTTCAAAACAGAGAATATGCTTGGGGTGGCAAAAAACCTAGAGCTGGCCCTGCCACTCTGCATCTGACCTATTTTGACAGCCTGTGCAGGAGAGGAGGCAAGGAGATATCATGCCCCACCTTCACACTAGCTGGGAGCAGTCCCTACTCTGAAAAGAATTGCAGTTGTGCCCAACTGCTATACAGAAGTGCAACAGCTGTGTGTATTGAACGTCTTGCCTCTTCTCTTACTTGAGCAGCTGGGCATAATCTGTTTTATTGTAAGGGTTGAAGAACTGGGACTTTGATATCTAAACTGCACATCACCGCAGATTTTATGCCATTGGCAGTAGCAACTTCATGCTAATTTCCACTGTTGTGGTAGATTAAAGAATGAGTATTGGGCATCCATCTGAAAAAAGGAATTGTGAAAAGGTTTGCCTTCCTTTATTGTGTCAGCATCCAGCTTGACAAAGCGTTAGTCATGTGTGTATCCTTTACTCACACAACTAGTCTTATTGCTTTCAAGAAACCTTTCTCCTGAGAGAGGAGTGATCACATAATAAAGATAAGAATTGATGGTGCTCAGGATCATGTCCTAATGAAAGGGGTGGGGAAAATACACTGCAGTATATTTTAATTGCTGACATGAGTGTTTTGTAGCAAAGTGATTTCACATAACCACTTGTTAATTGTGAGTCTTTGTGTCTCTCTGTGGCTCGGCATTGTTCTGTTAAAAATTAGGTTGATTCAGAGATTACATATATACCTCAGTAGACTGTATGTGGAAACCCAGACTCCACGCAAGACAGAAACAAAAACAGAGTTCTACTAGTTCGAAAAATTATGCAAACAGGTTTCACACGTGTGTGTGTGTGTGTGTGTTGGTGTTGTGTGTGTGTGTGTGTATGTATATATAATATGTCTCGTTCATTCTTAGCATACAGCTTGATGTCATCCATGTAGAGGAGGTGGCTGACGGTAGTTCCACTCTGAACCTGTACCCGTATCCAGTCCTTGTGATTATCTGGCTGAGGGGGTTTAAGCCTATGACAGAACAGCAGCGGGGACAATGCATCACCTTGGTATATGCCACACTCGATGGCCACTTGTGCAAGCTGCCTTGAGTTGACTTCTAGTGTTGTCTTCCATAGTCCACTGAGTTCTTGAGGAAGGTCCTTAGTATCCTGTGACTTTGTATAGCGCCAGACATTCACAGATCCATGTGGTGCGGATTGAGTCGTAGGCTTTCCTGTAGTCAATCCAGGCTGTGCTCAAGAGGACCCGAGGTTGAGGAAGATACATACCACCCATAGGGGTGAGAGGGGAATTTTTTTTTTTTAATATATACACACACCCACAAATTTATATATATATAAAAAATAGTAAAATTGAGGGAAAGTGATTGGGGGAAACACAGGGAAAAATAGAGAAAACAAGTTACGAAGTAGACGAAAAGCAGGGAAGGGAGAGTAAATGAAGTAGTAGATTGGACATTCCCATCTGTAGTTCTTGCATTTCTCTTCCAACTATCTGGGAAAAGGTGCTAACTAGAATTGGTTGAATTATTCATTGCAGATATTGTTTGACTTATGAACAGGAAAAAGTCTTTCTCAAATCGGCCTTGCTTTCCACAAATGTACAAAAATGGTTGGCAAATAGTTTATGCAAACAGAATTCTGCATGTGGGTTGTTCATTGACTTTTCACTTTGACTGTTCACTTTTTTTGTTGTCCATGGTGTATGATTGGTCACCTAAGTCTCACAGTATTGTTTTTGTGCCTTGATTGGATGACTGACACTATAACAGGAAAATAGTCAATGATGTATAGTGAATAATGTATTACCAGTATGAACCTTCAAACAAATAATCATACCTCATATTATTAATGAAACCTTTGGAATTCACAAACATTTTCATGAATACACAGTGACTGAACACTCAAAGTGACTTGATTAAATGCTTTTATTTGCGAGTAATTTGTTTGTATTAATCACTCGCCTCTAGTAATTGTATATTAGAACAACTCTTTTGCCAGCTGTGTGTAACATGGAATTGGCTATTATGAATACAGACTATAGCATAGCAACAGTAATGCTCTACACAAGACCAGAAGACTGGTTAGTATTGTTACTGTAGAAAATAAAGTCTTCATAATGTCTAGTGAAACAATTGTGTGTTAGAAGAATGCCATCTAGTGATTAGTTCAGGTCATAGCATTACTGTGTTCTAAAAATTGAAAGGTCAGTTTTTTTCCTCCACTTGTCTTCCCTTCCTTTCCCACTTCTCTAAAGCTCTTTAAAGAAAGATATCCTCTTAATCAGAGGATAAAGCATTAGAAATTTTCAGTATTCCTCTGTCTGTTCAGTTATAAACTCCACTGCAAAGAATAATAGGTACAATTTTTAAAAAGTACTTAAGTTGACTTAGGAGCCTAAGTCAATGGGACCATTCCTATCCCCATCTAAATGGGGCCTAAGTCAATGGAACATAGGCTCCTAAGTCACTTAAGCAGTTTTTAAAAAGTTTTACCCTGTACCTTTTAATATTTGTCTCATGGAATGATAAATTAATCCACTGTAAAATAATAATAAAACAAAGTAATTTACTAGATTCCTGGAGACAAGTAGTAGAGATTATGTGCCAGATCCTTAGCTAGTGTAAACTGGTATAGCTACATTGAAGTCAAGGAAGCTATGCCTGTTAGTATGTTAGCTGAGGATCTGGTTCACTATTTTTTTGGAATGGAATTTACGTTTGTTTCCTAGAGGAGGGTAAAAACCACTAAAATGGAGTTAAGTAGATATGCATTAACAATTCAAGGGGGAAAATCCTTAATTAAATATTGTTTTAACTGCACAAACCTCTGAAAGTCAGGAAGTTCAGTGTTAAGAGTACACAGTGAAGTAAAAGTCATTTAGAAGTATGGAATTGGAGAGCTGAGGTACACAAATCATTTTTGTCTACCCTGAGTTTTAAGGAGATTTTCTTTCTTCCCATAACAGTAAGGAGACAACACAATATTCCTTTTTTCAATAAAGGAAAAAGATCATTCATTTATTATTTAGTATGGTGGACAAAGAACAAACTTTAAAGTTATTTCAAGAAAAATACAAAGATTTTGTGTTAAATCCAGGTTATTTAATTTGTCGTCATAATTCGTTATCCAGATGTTCCTCACCATTAAAAATAGTTTTATAAAACTAGAGGGAGGAAGAGACTCATGATCAAAGCCCAGATCTGTATACTCTTGAACTTCAGAGAAGTTCAGATTGAGATCTGTTTGGCCCCATTTGATTCTGGACATTTCATAGTGATAATGACTGACTGTTATCTTTTATCCAACCATTAAGTTGTTAATTCACAAACAAAAAAGATGTTTCAACTGATGCTGTAAATATCTCATTGAAGTCTTTAAATTGAAACTGAGGGTACGTCTACACCACCCACTGGATCGGCAGGTAGTGATTGATCTATCGGGGATCGTCTAGTGTAGACGTGATAAAATCGATCCCTGATCACTCTGCCGTTGACTCCGGAACTCCACCATGGTGAGAGGCGGAAGTGGAGTTGACGGGGGAGCAGCAGCAGTCGTCGATTCACCGCTGTCGTCACGACCAGGTAAATAGACCTAAGATACACCGACTTCAGCTACGCAAATAGCGTAGCTGAAGTTGCGTATGTTAGGTCGACTCCCCCGCCACCCCAGTGTAGACCTAGCCTGAGCGTCTTTCTAAAAGATATGAAATAGTTCAAATAGAAGTTACAGGCTTGATGCAGTAATTACTGAGTGAGGTTTTATGACTGGTGTAGTCTGACCTCCTGCATAACATGATTATAATGGTCTCTTCTGGCCTTATCGATCAATCTGTTTAAAAAAAAAAAAAAAAAAGAGTGAATGTTAAGGGTGAAGGTGTGGCTGGCCCTGCATAGATGCAGAAGTGAGAGAGGATGTAAGAACCTTGCCTCCCTACTGCATATGCTCCTGAGTAGGGGCCAGCCACAGTCCTAGTCTTTTCACTCCTTCAACACTTACTGCAATGTAAATAGTATCACCTAGAGGCATTATACACATGTGAGTCTGCTATGGATATCAACATCCTTAGAAGTGACAAGGTGGGTTTATGGCTCCAGCTCTTTCCACAACAATTTGTAAAGAAGAACTGGCCTGGAGTGCTTTTAAAGGGTAGCACAGCTCCTCCGCTGATATGTTTTCTCCACGTAGATGCATTCTGGCTAAGTCAGCTCCCACCACTGTGCCATCCCTCTGAACTCCCAGTCATGGGCCGTAACAGAGATCTAAGGTGGCAGGTGAATACACAGCAGGCTGAATTGCACCCTTAAGTATGCTGTTGCAGCTCCATTGAAACCCGTGGGAATGCCTGGCTATAAATATGGGATGAATTGACCCATAGACTCTGGAATACAAATAAATCAATCGGCACAAAAAACATTATTTAATGTGTCAAACAACACCCAGTGGAGATCATGAGCTGTGCAGTGTGCACATACAGGGCTGCAGATAACTTTTGGACTAGTGTGGTTTGAATTCTATTATAATGTCAAAACATAATGCTTGTACTATGGTAGCATCTGTTAGTAAATATTTACCCTTTTAGCTCTTTCTGTATATTTCATTTATATATAAACTATTTTTTAGAATCTTTAGGATATTAGCAAAGGATATGTTGAATTCTAAGCCCCAGAACACTGATCCTTGACTGATGATAACCCTATTCAGGAATTCTGTTACACTGTATTTAATGATCTTGGGTGCCTTTATGTCCATAGACCTCCAGATAGTCTAGGTCAGGAAACCATTTTCTTAATATATATACATAATTCTTACATAAACATATATAAACCTGGGAAACTGATAAGGGATAATTGTCACAGCAGGTAGTAAAAAATAATTATGGGGGAAGAAAGACCCATTGAAATATATTATCTTGTTAGTCCTCTCAACTGTGAATAATTATGCCTTCACGCATAAATTGAGTAAACTGAGGATGTGTAGAAATGACATCAAAACCATGTTTCTTTTGGCAAAATAAATGTTCTTTGTTTAGAAACCCTGAATGATGATCTTTGATGAAATAATTCCAGTTGAGTCTGTTGTTGGACAATCTTAAGTCAGACACACAACACACCTGGTGGATTTTTTTTTTTCTTTTTAGAGAAAGTCAAGGATTGCTGCCATCGTTGGGTCCTTCAGCATCCAAATGCTCTAATGGTTCAAGTCTTCATGGGTCTGGAATTGATGACTGTAGTAGCGCACATTCATATGGTTTGTTTTTGACACAGGATTTTATTGCTGATGAGAGGCATCATCTTATGGATTTCTGTGTGGAAAAAGTTGGGGAAAATTGCATTAAAAGATCCTTGCAGCTGGTTTCTGAGAGAGAATGCAAATTTACTTTACAAACTATGGCCCAAAGTCACTCCACTACATGGTAACAGGTAGTTCCATCCCATTCAACCAAACCCTTTCGCTGACCCACAGAGCACAACTTAATGGGGGAGAATTCATTAGCTAATTGAATAATACTGCATATATTTCTAGCCTTTTTCTGTATGGAGTTTACATTTATTAAATTCAGCCCGAGAAAGGGAAATCAAGTGAGAAGTATGTTTTTCAGTCTAGAGGCTACATAGGAATGGCCATACTGGGTCATATCTAGCCCAGTATTCTGTCTTCCAGCAATGGCTAATGCCAGGTGCTTAAGAGGGAATGAATAGAGCAGGCAATCAAGTGATTCATCCCCTGTTTTCCACTCCCAGCTTCTGGCAGTTAGAGGTTAGGGTCACCCAGAGCATGGGGTTGCCTCTCTGATCATCTTGGCTATTTACCATTATTGGACCTATCCTCCATGAACTTCTTTAATTCTTTTTTGAACCCTGTTATAGTTTGGACCTTCACAACATCCCTTGGCAATGAGTTCCACAGGTTGACTGTGTGTGGTGTGAAGAAGTACCTCCTTTGGCTTGGTTTGTTTTAAAGCTGCTACCTATTAATTTCATTGTGTGACCCTGGGTTCTTGTGTTATGCGAAGGAGTAAATAACATTTCCTTACTCACTTTCTTCACACCATTCATGATTTTATAGTCCTCCATCATATATCGCTTAATAATCTCTTTTCTAAGGTAAAAAGTCCCAGTGTTTTTAATCTCTACTCAAATGGAAGCTGTTCTATACTCTTAATCCTTTTTGTAACCCTTCTCTGTAGAGCAGTGATGTACAGGCTACAACTTTTGCAAACAGTCTTGAGACAATTTGTGAGAGAAATAGGGTGATAACTCACAGAAATAAGTAAGTCTTTGATATGGTTTGAGGATTAAACTAATCCTCACTATTCAGACTTCATATATAATTTATATATGTCTGGAAATGATTTAACTGTACCATTTTAAGTGAGCAAAAACATTCATTATATTAAAGACTTCCTTGAGACACTTACTGAGATTTCTTTCTCTGACCATCCATACACTAGATCAGCATAAGATGAGGCATGTGTGGGGTAGGTTGGGACATGGGGACAGACCTCATGACTGGTCTCTAGAATCTCAGCTTTCATTTTAAAAGGAAAACTCTATTTGTTATGGTTGGAAAGAAAACTGGAAGATTGTGAAGCAAGTGTAACCATTGCAAAGGCATCTGCTTGAGTTTGCAGAAAGTTTGAAACAGTAGCTCTGAGATGTGAATGCCAGTCATGATACTTTAAATGTTAACAATGTTAATTATTTCACTGTTCATCAAAGCATGTGAGAAAAAGAAAGGAAATATCATCTTATAAAGATTTATACTAGTGTTTCCCAAAGTGTGTGGGCAATTGGGGGTGGCAGGGAGGGCATTAGTCAGGGGGGTGCCAGGGCTGCCCAGAGGATTCAGGGGGCCTGGGGGTCTTCGGTGTGGAGGGCTCCCGCTTCGGCAGTAATTCGGCTGCAGGGGGGTCCTTCCTCTCCGAGATCCACCGCCCAAGTGCCCCAAAGACCTGCTGCGGACACCCCCCACCGTTGAATTACCACTGAAGCGGGACCCAGCACTTTGGCAGCGGGTACCGCTTAGGCAGTAATTTGGCAACGGCGGGTCCTTCTGCCCCCAGGGCGGAAGGATCCCCTCCCCGCCGCTGCCAAAGACCCGGAGCGGAGGAAGCTCTGGGGGCCTGGGCCCCTTGAGGGTTTTCTGGGGCTCCCGGAGCGAGTGAAGGACCTGCTTCAGGGACCCTGAAAAATTGTCATGGGGGCCCTTGTGGGGCCTGGGGCAAATTGCCCCACTTGCCCCCCTCTCTGGGCAGCCATGGGTGGTGCAGAAGTGGTATTAATTAAGATGCGTAGAGTTGGAGTTGCAGGGATAATTGGCTGAATTTTCCTATTGGAGGGCTCATCTTTCACAACTTTGGGAAATGCTGCAATAGACCATTTTCCCTGCAGGCTTTGAAGTACTGTAACTGTGCTATTCTTCATCAAACCCTGTCAGGAACATCAGTACATAAATCACCAGAGATGAAACATAATTGACTCAATGCAGTTAAGAAAGTTTTCATTTGAGCTCTGTTCTAGTGAGATTTATAAGAATCCATAGCAAACATCTAATACTGAGGACACATTTATAATGGAAGGTTTGTGAATGATGGTTCCCAGAATAGATAAAATATACTTTCTCCTGTGAATTTGTTGAATATATTTCAGAGGTGACCAAACTTACAGCCCTCAAAGTCACATATGATGATCTTCAGAAGTTTGAGAGCCAGAGCACACCTGCCAGGGCTTCAGCCCCATGGGGTGCACCTGCCAGGGCTCAGGGCTTCAGCCTTGTGGGGAGGGAAGGTCTCGGGGCTTCAGGGCAATGTGAGGGGGAGGCACACAGGAGCACGTGCTTCCCCCCCAAGATTTTTGCCAGGGTTTGCTGGCCCCACTTAATATCATGCTCAGGGTTCTTCCCTGCACAGCAACTGTTGGAGCCAGCAACCTGGGGACTGCAGCCATGGGGAGAGGCAGCAGCAAATAGCTGGGAGTGACCAGGAGAGCCATTGCTTTTGCTTCTGCCTCTCCCTGCAGAGCTAAAGCAGCAGCCCCTCCCTGCTGTTTGCCTGCTACCTCTCTAGGGGGAGCTAACACCTGGGAGCTGCAGGGAAGGGCTATTGAGGGTAAGGATGGCATGCCTGGGGGAGGGGGTGACTGAAGCGGTTGTAGGAGAGCGAGGGACCTTTTAAATTGTTCCCCCTGCCCCCCTCAGCAGGCACCAGTTGTCTCCGGCAGAAGCCACCAGCCCCACCACCCTGCTGCAGGGAAGATGCCCCAAGCTCAGAATGGGTGGATATGGGCAGAGTCGGCTAGGTGTATGGGCCTGTGGAGCCTGGGCTTCAGCAAATTCAGGGCCCGGGGTGCCCAGCTCCACCAATGTTTGGGACTGGGTCTCTTCCCCCAGCCCCGCCTGCCGCCCCCATGCACCACCCCCGCGTGTCTGTGCCTGCCATGGGCAGCGAGCAGCTGCCCCATGCAACTCTGAGCTGTGCTCCCTCACCGGCCACTGCTGGCTACAAGAGAGCAGCACTGGGGGCAAGCTGCACCTGCAGAGGGAGGAGGTGCATGGCACCCCACCCCTTGGCAAGTGACTCCAAGTCAACTCTGGGGGGGTGATTATCCTGGCTGGACCTCTTGAGCAGCAGCCTGGAGGGGCTTGGGTGACTGTCATGCCAGGGGGGCTGGGGAGGCCTGCCCCCAGATCTCACTGCTGCCCGCTCGGAGAGGGCTGGTGGAATTCCTCTCTGCCTCCCCCTCATCCCCCGGGCAGCCTGCCTGCTGCACCCCAAATTCCTCATCTCTGGCCAAGCCCCACACCTCAAACCCCCTCCAGCACCCCAAGCCCCTGGTCCAGACCAGAGCCTGCACCCATACTGCCCCCAAACTCTCTCCCATAGCCTGCACCCCTTCCATGCCCAAACTCCCTCCCAAAGCCTTAGGAGGAGCAGGACTTGGACCCATTCTGGGCATCACCAAAAATTATACAAATCTACCACCTCTAGGGGGAAATGGGGTGTGGGGAGGGGGCTCTGCGAGCTGCACTTAAACTATAAAAAAGCCACATGCAGCTCGTGAACTGCAACTTGGCCATTCCTGATATATTTTAAGTGTGCAGAGGACTGTGTATCCTCCTGTCCTTTTTCCTGACAGGAACAATAAGAGAGAGTATGACGTTATGAGTGCACTATAATATTTTGTTGGAAGGTGACAGGGCCAGAAAGAGTTAATTAACTCAGACTGACCCACCCATGGGTGAACCTTAGGGACTGGTTAGGAAGATATGTAAATGAATAGAGCTTTGAAATGCAAGTCTGCATTGTTAGAGATCTCAAGGGTAGATGTTTGCTCAGGTCTTGTGATGTAAGCAAACAAGTCTTGTCTATTGCTATAACTTTAATTCAAGGATCAAAAAGGGAATATTAACATTTGTGATGATACTTGAGTGAAATAGTATTATTGTCTATGTGTCTCTTTGAAGATTGTGGTAACCTGTATCTGAACTGTTGAATGGATAAATTACCCTGTGCTAATTGCCAGGATGTTTGGGAAAAAGAATTAAGCCTATTGTTTTCTCAAGCTGAAAGGCTGCTGGAAATGTATAAGAACCCTGGGACATGATCCTTCTTCATCTCAGATCTGCTTTGGGTTCCAAGAGGGGGAAACCTTAAGCCACAAGGATTGAGATCCCCAGTCATTGACTGGAGCCACCCTGAATATAAACATTGAACTACAACCTACGGACCATATCTGAAAAAAACTTTTGTTAACTACTAGCTCATCTCTGCTACATATCTGAACATCAGGAATTGAATTCAAGTCTGTCTATATATTGGTCTTTTAACCAACACTCTCTCTCTTTTAATAAATTTTAGCTTAGTGAATAAGAATTGGCTCTAAGCGTGTATTTTGGGTAAGATCTAAGTTATAATTYGACCTGGGTATGTGGCTGATCCTTTTGGATTGGGATTTCTTTTCTATGATGAGAAGATTTTTCTATAATCATCATCATATCTGACAGGTGTGTCTGGATGGAGGCCTGARGCTGGATACTTTAAGGGAACTGCATTGTTTGGATTTCTGAGTAACTTGTATGGCAATATAGAAGTTGTTTTGGCTGGCTTAGTAAATCTAAGTATTGGAATATCCACCAGCTTTTGGGGGGTTGTCTGCCCTGTTTCTGTTTGCACTTCACCCTAATTGAGTGACCTCAGCTGGCTCCCACGGGCAGCACTATCACAGAGTACTACTCAGCTGGCTCATGCATCCTCCCTCCATTACACCTCATGGGCCTAATTTCCTCCTTGGACAGGGCTACTGGAGGGTGGGAAGCAGTAGACACACTATATCTTCACTTTTACTAAAGCTTATGACAGTCCCACATGAAAGTCTCGTAAACAAAATAGGGAAAATACTATAACGTGGATACACAACTGGTTAAAAGATAATACTCAATGGGTCATTGTCAAACAGGGAAGACTTATCTAGTGGGGTCCTGCGGGGTCAGTCCTGGGTCTAGTACAGGGGTGGGCAAACTTTTTGACCCAAGGGCCACATCTGGGAATAGCAATTGTATGGCAGGCCACAAATGCTCACAAACTTTGGGTTGGGGTGCAGGAGGCGGTGAGGGTTCTGGTTGGGGGTGCAGGCTCCAGGGTGGGGCCAGAAATGAGGAGTTCAGGGTGTGGGAGGGGGCTCCAGGGTCAGGGGTGTGGCGGGGTGATGGGTCCGGCTGGAGGTGTGGGCTCTGGGGTGGGGCTGGGGATGAGGAGTTTGGGGTGTAGGAGAGTGCTTTGGGCTGGGACCAAGGTATTTGGAGGGCTGGGGCAGGGGGTTGAGGTGCGGGAAGGGATGCAGGCTGGTGTGGGCTCTGAGGTGCAGGAGGGTGCTCCAGGCTGGGATCAAGGCGTTTGGAGGGTGGGAGGGCTGAGGCAGGGGGAGAGTCCCAGGGCTGCAGGCTCTGGACGACACTTATCTCAAGCAGCTCCCAAAAGCAGCAGCACATCCCTTCTCCAGCTCCTGCAGGGAGGCGCGGCCAGGTGGCTCCGCAGGCTGCCCAATCTGCAGTCTACCCCATCCGCAGGCTGCCCCATCTGCAGGCACCACCCCCACAACTCCCATTGGAATGCTGGAGGGGGCCATTGGAATGAGACTATTGGAGCACATAGGAGTCAGAGGTGGGCCATGCCGCTGCTTCTGGGAGCCACGTGGAATGGCCCCTGACCCTGCTCCCCAGCTGGAGCACCGGAGCTGGGCAAGGTCCCAGAGTCTGCTCCCCAGTGGGAGCTCAAGGGCCAGCTTAAAATGGCTGGCAGGCTGGATCCAGCACATGAGCCGCAGTTTTCCAACCCCTGGTCTAGTAGTAGTCAGTATTTTCATTAATGACTTGGAAAATGGAATGTAGAGTGTGTTTTGGTTGCAAGCACTCTGGAGGACAGGATTAGAATTCAAAATGACCGAGACAAACTTGAGAATAGTTATGAAATCAACAGGATGAAATACAATAAAGACAAGTGCAAAGTAGTACATTTAGAAAGGAAAAAATCAAATGCAGAATTACAAAATGGGGAATAACTGGCTAGACAGTGGTATTGCTTAAAAGGATCTTGGGGTTATAGTGGATCACAAATTGAATAAGAGTGAACAATGTGTTGCAGTTGCCCAAAAGGCTAATATCATTCTGGAGTATATTAACAGGAGTGTAATATGTAAGGGCATGTTTACACTACAAAGTTAAGTTGATTTTATATAAGTCGACATTAAGCCTCCGATTTAAGCAAGTCGATCTTGCATGTTCCCATTATGCTTGTTGTGTTGGCAGAGTGCATCCTCACTAGCAAGGCTTGCATCACCTCACGAAGTGCTGCACTGTGGGTAGCTATCCTACAGTGCTTGAAGCCAAGTGGAATTTTGCATTGGGTATGCAATGCCTTATGGAACCAAAACATTTGTGTGGATGATTATAGGAACGTGGCATTAGCATCCCATAATGCACTTACTTTACTTTCTCTCTCTCCCTCCCTGAAATCAACAGCAAAGAAACCACCTTTTTCCTAAGCTTGGGTTACCCAAGTGGATGCCATAGCACAGCAAGCATGGACCCCGTTCAGCTGTACGCTGTTGTTGACTATTACAACACCTTATGCCTTATACTGGAGTATTTACTCAGCCAAGGGAGGAGCTGCCACATGGAACAATGTGATACAATGCAAGCAGCCCTGCTGGAAGCCATGGAGAGGAGCAATTTGCAGTTGCTGGCATCAGTCACCCATTACCTTGACATGGTGGAGCACCGCTTTTGGGCTTGGGAAATCAGCACTGACTGGTGGGACCACATCGTTATGAAGCTATGGGATGATGAGCAGTGGCTGCAGAACTTTTGAATGCATAAGGCCTATTTTATGGAACTGTGTGAAGAGCTTTCCCCAGCTCTGAAGCGCAGCAGTACTAAAATGACAGTGGAGAAGCGAGTGGCGATAGCTTTGTGGAAGCTTGCAACACCAGACTGCTACTGATCAGTGGCAAATCAATTCAGAGTGAGTAAATCTACCATGGGGTCTGTTGTGATCCAAGTTTGCAGGGCAATCAACAGACTACTGTTAAGAAGGGTAGTGACGCAGGGAACCCCATCACGGCAGAACCATCTTCTATGTCCTGCACGTTGCCCAAACTGCAGTGGGGCTATAGATGGAAAGCATATCCCTATCTTGGCACCAAACCACCTTGCCAAAGAGTACATAAATCAAAAGGGGTATGTCTCAATAGTGTTGCAAGTGCTGGTGGATCACGGGGGCCATTTCAGTGACATCAACATAGGATGATTGGGAAAGGTGCATGATGCGTGCATCTTTAGGAACTCTGGTCTGTTCAGAAAGCTGCAAGCAGGGACTTTCTTTCCAGACTGCAAAATAACCATTGGTCATGTTGAGGGGGCGGAAGCTGGAAAGAGGAGGTTGAGGTTTGGGGAGAAGTGGTGGAGTGGTGGTGGGAAGAGGCAGAGCAGGCTGGGGCTAGGTTGCTTGCTGCTGCCAGCCCTAGGCCACCCTGCTAACCCCCCAGGCCACCCTGACCCTGCGTCCTCCTGAAGCATGGGGCCCAGACTGGTTGCCCCAGTCTGTCCTACGGACTGGATGGATCTGAAAATATAAGCCCAGATATTGGTGAAGCACGGGCACCATGGTCCCATATAACTCACCGCCTATGAGCTTGCTTACAATTGCACTGCAATAACAATCAAAGGTGTGGGAATGGTCACCTTCTGGTCCTTGTATCCTCCCCTGGAGTTGAGTGCAAGGGATGCCGGACTCCCCCCCTCCCACACACACACACATCCTGGGACATCTGGGAGAGGAAGATGTGGAACTTGGCGATGATAGCAGTAGGTTCAGCATAGGCTGCAGAGGAACTCTAGCATCCATCTGCCTTTCTTGAACCTCAACCAAATGCCTCAACATGTCCGATTGCTTCTTCATAATCCACAGCATCTCTTCCTGTGTGGCATGCTCTTGTTCCCTTCATGCTCTCGTGTCCTCCCTGTCTATGTCCAGGTTCTCGGACAATGTAATTCTCCATGTGCTGAGCTCCATTTTGTCACTCTCAGAAGCGTGCATTAACTCCATTTAACATGTCCTTCTGAGTCTTCCTTTTCCTCCTTCTAATCTGGGAAAGTCTCTGTCCCGGCATGGAAGATGCGCTGTTGGATGAGGTTTCAGCTGCAAGGAATACAAAGCACAAAGGTAGCATTGAGAATGCATACATTGTTTCTGGTGCAAGGTTAATTCTTTTTATAAAAGAAACACTCCTGAATGCACTTCACTGGAAGCCAAAAAGTAATCACAACCGCTGGCTACTGCAAGAGTCAGTTTGCTGCTCTAGCCATAGTGAGTAAGGTCACGAGGCATGGACAAGAGGTCTTGTGCTGTAGCTTTTGTGAAAGACATCCTTGGGATCACTGGTTGCAACTTCAGAAAAGCTCTCTTTCCCCTTGCAACCTGGATGATGCTTGAGGACAGGCACCAGTGTAAAGTCCTCCCAAATAGTTTGATTTCTTTTTTTTTTAAAGTGGCACCAGGTTGGGAGTAGTAAGGGAGACAAACAAGAAGCTGA
>NC_133770.1:222467410-222481298 GCF_003597395.2 Chelonoidis abingdonii | reverse complement strand
TGGGTGCAAGCCATGCTGCCCGCGTGGCAGCATGCCTGCAGGAGAGGGGGAACAGAAGGGGAGGGGCCAGGGGCTAGTCTCCCCGGCCAGGAGCTCAAGGGCTGGGCAGCCTCACCCCCCCCCCCCGAATTTCTTCACACATACCCAAGGGGGTGTGCTCCCCCAGTTTAGGAACCAATGACCTACACTTTCTTTTTTATCTTTTTCTTGCTTCTAATGTATTTATAGAATCTCTTCTTATTGCCTTTTATGTCCCTTGCAAGATGTAATTCATTTTGTGCCTTCATGCTTGTATTGTTCCTTTGTACTCATCCTTAGCAATTTGTCCATATTTCAACTTTTTGTAGGATTCCATTTTGATTTTCAAGTCATTTAAGAGCTCCAGATGGAGCCATATTAGCCTTTTACTGTTCTTCTTATCTTTTCTTCTCATCAGGTTAATTTGCTGTTGCACCTTTAATATTGTCTCTTTGAGAAACTACCAGCTCTCCTGAACTCCTTTTTCCCCTTAGATTTTCTTCCCATTAGACCTTATCTACCAGCTCTCTATGTCTGCTTTTTTGAGGTCCATTGTCTTTATTCTGCTGCTGTCACTCCTTCCTTCCCTTAGAATTATGAAATCATCTTTTTCTGATCACTTTCATCCAAATTGCCTTCAACCTTCAGATTTGTAATCAATTGTTCCCTGTTAGTCAAAATCAAGCCTAAAATAGCTATCCTCCAGTTACATCCTCCATCTTCTGAAATAAAAACTTGTTCCCAGCACATTTCCAGAGCTTATTGGACATTTTGTGTTTTGCTGTATTACTTTTCCAACAGATGTCTGGGTAGTATAATCCCCCCCATTGCTAGCAGGTCTTGTGTTTCAGATATTTCTATTCATTCTAGAAATGTCTCATCTACCCCCTCTTCCTGATTTGTTGGTCTGTAGTAGCCCCTATCATGACATGACTCCTGATTGTTGGTTGTCGGATTTGTTTGTTTTTCAACCTTTTATCTTCGCACATCTTCTCTATTTATATGCTATTGCAATTTAACAAAAATTCCTCAAAATATCAACAGTCTGTACACTTAGAGGGAGATTTTTAAAGGCAAAAAGCATAGTTTGGCACTTATCAAAGTCAATGGGAATTAAGTGTCTAACTCCCATTTGTGACTTTGAAAATCTCGCCTTTTTTACCTAGCAATCCAGTATCACTTACCATGTTACTTTCAGTAGCATGAACATGAGCCGAATGCTACCAAGAATGTCCATTAGAGTTCAGCACAGCAAGCAAACAAAGTGAATTGACTCCACAGCAGCTAAATCTAGGTTTCTCTTCCTACTGGCAATAATACTTTATCTCTGGAAATACAGTGTTTCTGGAAAAATCTTGCTCTTTTTTAGGATGGCCATGATTTGGTCAAGTTCTGCTGCTGCGTTGGTTATAAATGCTTCTTCCAAGTGACAGAGCAGCTGACAATGATGCCTTCTATATAATTACTCTAGGGTTCATACCCACATCTTAATTTAAAATAATAGCAGTGATAAGGGAAGATATTGGTAGTAGCGCTGGGGTTAAAAAATTACATGGTCTCTGCACATCTGTCTTCACTTCAAATGGTCTTTATCTAGGCTGTTATTGCATGATACTTGCAGTGGCATGAACATGAACACAATGCTACCAAGAGTGTGCATTAGTGTTCAGCAAAACAAATAAACAAGTAGATTTAATCCACAGCAGCAAACTCTAGGTGCTCAGATACCATGGCGATGAGCACACTATACAAATCTAGGTAGATTACATTAAATTAGATTAAATAGTAAAAGTCCTGATGTCAATTCCTATGTCGTGATCAGCTACAAGAAACTGATCGTATATACATAGCTAGGTAACCATCTATTTGAAAGCCTGCTTTTCTGCTTCCATGATATACTGTCACACCTGTGGCCATCAGAAGTAGGCGAGTTGCAGCTTCCAGAGTATAACAAAGAAGAGGCTGCTGGCAGGATAACTTCTGTGATGGCCAGAAACTTTTGAATTTGCTTCCCACCCACTGGTTCAAATAGATAAGATCTGTTGACCTTTAAGGCACATTGCACTTTCCTTCTCTTTTCCCAGGACCAGCCAACAGATCTCAAATGTATTAACTCATTTACACAGTACAACTTGCTTATTTTGGTCATGCGATAAGACTTTCATAAAAGAAAAGTGCTCTTAACAGCTGCTGTTCTAAAACCAATAAAAGATCAGCAGAAGAGGAAGGCTGGTGTTGAGGGAGGAAGGAAGGCAGGCAGGCAAGGGTACTAACCTGGGACTCTGAAGTCTCAAGTTCAATTTCCTGCTCTGCCACAGACTTCCTTTATGCTCTTAAGTAAGTCACTTCATCTCTCTGAGCCTCAGTTCCCTTTCTGTCAAATAGGGATAATAGCACTTCCCTACCTCACAGGGATGTTGTGAGTATAGAGATATTAAAAGGCATGAGGTGCTCAGAGACTATGGTGATGGGGGGAGTGGGGAAATACAAGTGCCCCACATAGAACGCATTTACTATATACTATATACCTTGAACAACCAAAGAATTTCTTTTAGCATTATGTATTTATTTATTTGACAACAATGCACACAACACTGAAGAAGTGAAAAAAGAATTTACAAATTGGCAGACAGAAATAGAGAAAATGGAACACACAGTGGTAGGCACAGAAGGAATAACCTAGAAGAATTTTTATTGCTGTGGGTTTTTTTTTAAAGTTTGGTTTGATTTACTTTGTGTGGGCAGCCCTTATGAAAGAATCAATCACAGAAAAGGTCACACAATGTCAATCTCAGGTAGCACAGGCCAGCTTTGACAGTCTTCTAGAACTAAATGCAGTTCTATCGCAAAGACGAGGCTCAGTTTAACAAAGATTGCAGAATTATGCTGTACTATAAATTTGCACTACAATGGTGACAAATTCTATGGTGAAAATTACACTTGTAGCTGAGCAGCTACACAGATTCTCTTGCATATGCATTAAAACATAATGTGGATACTAACACTGTAATAAAGAGTTTACTTAAAGCTTTTTTCTAATGCTGAGTGGAGACTAATGCTCAGATTTTCAAGGTCAAGCGTGTCCCATAATGTGCATGAGTCTCATTTTATATACACATCAAAATATGTGTATAAATTAGGTATTTACATGCACATGTCTAATTATTTCAGCTGAATTACATTAAGGATGAATTTGGCCCAATGGATGCTATGAGAAGAATTTAGTTTAATATCCCTACAAAATAACAGCATTTAAAAAATACAGCTATACAGTTGTATATAGGAATTAATCTGCCTATAGCGTTTTCCTTGATAGCTTTTAATGTAATATGATGTGTCCTGCTTCTCCCTTTAGAAAGTGCTAATTTATTTAATAGAAAAGTAATGTGGTATGTGCTAGCACTTTGGGGACTGCTGATATTCAGCGCTGTACTGATAGCAGTGCTGGCATCATATATGAATGGTTTGTTTTCTATTTAAGTGTAAAAGGGTTTATTGAAAGTTGCTTTTGAAAATGTCTGCATGCAATACAAAAGGGCTGAGTGTTCTTTTGAAGTAGAAGAGACAAATTCACAAACAGTCATAGATAATGGGAGGGAAAAAGCTCATTATTACTTCTAGAGTAATTCTGTGTATTTCTGGTCCCTTTTCAACTTTTTACTTAAGGCTGAAGACAAGGATATCAAGAAATACCGCTCAACACACACTTCTAAATCAAACACCATAGCATCCTTTGCAGCACAGCAAAGGAAAAATGCCTTTTCATGCATGCTCCCTCCATCATTTTTTTGTGATAGTGATACAAAATACACTGGTTGTTCCCCCTCCCCCCAAAGCAATTAACATGTGAAACTGAAAAATGTTCATGTTCCTTAGTTAACTACTAGCTCAAATAGAGCTTTGACCTTAAATGTGAAACTGTCTTTCTCTCTCTCTGTCTCAGGGCCACCCAGAGGATTCAGGGGGCCTCAGGTCTTTGGTGGCGGGGGGCCCCCGCTTCGGTGGTAATTTGGCAGTGGGGCGTCCTTCCACTCTGGGACCCACTGCCGAAGTGCCCCAAAGATTCGCGGTGGGGGCCCCCTGCCGCTGAAGACCCAGCACTTCGGCCGTGGGTCCAGCTTTGGCCTGGGCCCCGCGAGAGTTTTCTGGGGCCCCCGAGCAAGTGAAGGACCATGCTTCAGGGCCCCCAAAAAACTCTCTTGGGGGTCCCTGCGGGGTCCAGAGCCTGGGGCAAATTGCCCCACTTGCCCGCCCCCCCCACCCCTGGGCGGCCCTGCTCTCTCTATTGTTTTAAAATGGTCATTTTCCTCCTGATTGCAGTGTTGGTGTTGTAGCCATGTTGGTCCCAGGATATGAGAGACACAAGGCAAGTGAAGTAATATATTATTTTGGACCAACTTCTGTTGGTGGTAGAGACAAGACACTTTTGAGCTTCACAGAGCTCTTCTTCAGGTCTGGAAAAGATAACTAGAGTGTCAGAACTAAATATAAGGTGGGACAGATTGTTAGGCATAAGGAGTTAATACATGTCCTAAGAAACCACTCAAAATGAAGTAGGCAATGAGCCATAAAGGGCAGTGTCTCTGTTAGACACTAAAAATCATGGTCTCAACAGAGTTACGAATGTAAGTTTCAAGTTTGTCTTTTGAAGGTGTTATGCTGGTTTCCTTTGAGGATGAGGACAGCGGTAGCTGATTATAGAGAGATCGCTTTGTGAATAGTGTTCGCCTAAGGGTGATAGGATGTGTCATGGTATAATTCCCCACCCTGAACCTTAGCGTCCAAAAGATGGGATACCAGCATGAATTCCTCTAAGCTCAATTACCAGCTTAGTACTTGTAGCGCTGCCACGAACCAGGAATTCCAGTGCCTGGTACACTCTGGTCCCCCCAAATCTCTTGGATCTTAACACAAGGAAAGTAAACCCTTTTCCGCCATCGTTTGCCTCTCCCAGGCTTCCCCTTCCTGGGTACCCTGGAAGATTACTGTGATTCAAACTCCTTGAATCACAAAACAGAGAAGAAATTTCACCTTCCTCCCTCCCTTCTTCCTCCCAGACTCTCCTGAGAGAGAAAGATCCTAACACAGAGAGAATTAACCCTTCTCTCCCCTTCCCTCCTTTTCCCCACAATTCCCTGGTGATCCAGACCCAGTCCCCTGGATCCCACCAGAAAAAAAACAATCAGTTCTTAAAAAGAAAGCTTTTAATTAAAGAAGGAAAAAACAGTAAAATTATCTTTGTAAATTTAGGATGGATTAAGTACAGGGTTTTTCAGCTAATAGACGCTGGGAATACCCTCAGCCTATGTATACAAGTACAAATAAATCCTTTCAGCAAAAATACAAATTGAACGCCTTTCAGCCAATACACAAATTGAACTTCTTCCAGACAAATGCACATTTGCAATAAAACAAAATAAGCTAACTCGCCTTATCAACTATACTCACTATTCTGAACTGATAAGACCTGTTATTGGAGAGATTGGAGAGAACTCGGTTGCACGTCTGGGTCCCTCTCACAACCCAGAGGAATAACAAACATCTCCCAGAGAGAACAACAACCAAATTCTAACAGCACACACAGAAACTTCCCTCCCTCAAGATTTGAAAGTATCCTGTCCCCTGATTGGTCCTCTGGTCAGGTGACAACCAGGCTTACTGAACTTGTTAACCCTTTCCAGTCAAAAGAGATATAAAGTACTTCTGTTCTATTAACTCCTACTATCTGTTTATGACAGGATGTTTTTGTCTTTCATCATTTTTCTGTGTGAGCTCATCCAAGAGCATAGTGATTACCTGGCTTCACCCACATAGTTGTTACATTTCTCTGTGTCTGTCTTTCTTCCCCTTGAGAAAAAGATAAGTGTATCTCTGTGATTCATAAGTCTTAGGGCCCTATTCTGCCTTCTATTTAAGTCAATGACAGAACCCACAGAGAGTGGATAAAATCCAAATTCGTTCACAGCTTCAAAGGATTCTGCTAAGCAGGCAAGTTTCCTAATAGTAATAGACTTAAATAATAATTTCATATTTTTAACATAGCTTGGAACCATCCAAAAAAGTTCCACAAGTCCTGTACTGAGAATCTCCATTAGTTGCACAGGATATTCATCTGCTTGAACTGTCTGTAGAAATTAAGTTCCCAGTTCCCATATGAAATGATACCATAATTTAATACTGAGATTAAATGTTCCAGGAATACATCTGTGCTTACTAAACTGAGTCAATGTCTAACATTTCTGAAAAATGACTGTAGGGTTACAATAGGACCTGACTGTGATCTTTGGACTATCTACTCTGACTTGCTGCATAATCTACTTCTTGCTTTCAGATCTTGGGTGTGCTCAATGGAGGTGATAGAGAAGATCCTTGATGATCATAGGGATATTGATCACACAGGGTTCTCTCTGCATGTGTCTAAACTACATGCCAACTAATTCAGGCTTATGGGGCTTGTGTTCAGGGGCTGTCTAGCTGTGGTGCAGACATTCGAGCTCAGGCTGCAGCCCAAGCTCTGCGACCCTCCCATTTCGCAAGGTCCTAGAGCCCAGCTGCACAGTTTTAATCGCAGTGCAGACATTCCCTCAGTGGCTGCCTCTGAGGGTCACTCAATGGTTTCAATGCTTGAGGGCATGGATTTAGCCTGAACATATGCATATTAGCATAAAGTGTTGCTCCTGGCCCCTCAGCTTCTCCTTCCTCCGCTCCAGGCTGGTCTCATGGTGATTCTTCTCTGAAGTATAGATGGGATATTTGCCATCTCTCCATTTCTGCTCCCTATATCCAGAGTAATTATAGGCCAGTAGCACAGTGAAAGGTAGATACGGAGTCCAAAGAGAAAATGGGGAAGGGAGGGGAGGAATGGTTTTTGCCTCAGCATAATGGGTAATAGTGAATTTATCACTCTGGAAGCAAATTTTCAACTCTTATATGTAGTCAAGAACTGTAAGACAAATGTTTTAAGATGGACATCACAGCATATGGGCTGCCTTTACACATATTAGAATTAACTTCTACAGCGCCATTACATGGTGATGGATACTATATAAGCAAACACAAATGGAAACACTACACACTAGTGCAGACATAGTGCATTAAGGATAGAGAGGTTAGATACTTCCAACCCAGTTAATGTGCTGAGTTGTTTTGATTTTATCTTATTGTCTTTGTTTGCAAAAGAGAGAATCAATGGTAACACAATGGAAGCAAGAGCTGTAAACCTGGTCCCCTTTCCAAGGCTGGCAGAAAGTGACTGCTGCAGAGCTGGTGCATTTAGCCTCTGGGCTCTGGTGAGGGAAAGGAGTGCCTTGCATTATTCTTTAGTGACTCCTCTAACTGATTTACATGTGAAAACACCAGTGCACAGCAAAGCTTTGAAAATATGCACTAACTAGCACATTGAACAGACTCTAATGTTCCCAGTGCCATTGTCTATAACTAGCACTGCATTTTCTATAACAGAGAGTGACTTATTACAGAAATGTTTTTAAGCCCTGATTGACAAGGTCCAGTGGGAGCAGCATTTCATCTTCTCAGGAGAAAGAATGGTTGTCATTTCACCTGCACTTGGGAAAGGGGTAATGTATTGAAAAATATGATTGTGAAATGGAATTCTCAGAGCTCTGAGACATGCTTGGATTCCCTACATGTTTGGAAATACTAGAGAGTTAACTTGGGTGATTGGTACATGGATAAGCCTACCCTGGGTGTGAGCAGTCCCACTGCAAAGCCATAGCTGAGCTACTTAGTCCACAGTGGTGCTTCATTCACTTGTGTGTGTTGCTAGGACTTCCAGGAACATATCCCATGGTTCTTAGCATTACAATGAGCTGAGTCACTCTATGATTATTTTCCAATGTGTTGTGGGAGAACTTGTCTGTTCTGGGCATTATATATGGGCATTAAAACTTGTCTGTTCTGAGCATTAAAGGGGGAATTGTGGGAAGGCACTGGAGGACTGTCATGACTCAAGTAGCTTAGCTTGCTGAAAGTGGATACTAGCCCTAATGAAAACAGCAGCTGGGCTTTTGCCTGTACCCCAGAGAGGCCAGCTAGCTTGGGCTGAAGGCACCACCAAACTCTGCTCAGAGGTTTTTGTGTTTGGATGGGAGCTGGGTTACTTTTCTGACTCCTTTCATATTTCATGTGATAATTCAGTGTTTGACTTTGTCATGTTCATAAACTTTGATGGCATTGTGCCCCTTTACAAGCCTCATTGTTATATCCTCAGGAGGATTCTATTCTAAAGTGCAGGAAGTCAGACTAAACACTGTTCTCTAGCTCTCACAGGCACTTTATTAAAAAAAAAAATAATGCTGCAGGAGCAGGGTTTTTTTAAAATCACTGCTTTGTTCCATCACTCATCAGGATGCTATGCGTTAACATTTTCTGTGAAACAAGCCAGGCAGTGAAGCTGCCTAAGGCATTCCTCCCAGACCCAGCACTGAAAATGTAGATTATTCATGTTTGATTTAACATAATACATGTGATTGCCTATGTCTGATGCATATTTAACCATATCCCACTCATTCACATAGCAGCTTTCACACGGAGAAAAAATGTTTGGCCTCTGACAAAACCATGGACAAAACACTAATACGTAGAGAGTAAGGTGCATATACAGGGATTTGTGTATGTTAGTCCTAGACTCTAAGGAAAACATAAAATGCACAAATATATTAATAAATGTGATGGATGTGCTCACTACGTGCTAGGTACTTGCTTTTTATCTGAAGAGCAGTTGTCTTAAAGAAAAAATGTTTAGAGCAGTCTCATTCCAGAGCAGACAGCACTGGTTAGCAACTTCAAGAGGTAGAATGGACTTACAGGTAAGACACTAGTCTGCAACTTAGGAGATCTGGGTTTCATCCCTGGCTCTGCTAAGGACTCTCAGGGTGACTATGGGCAAGTGTCATAAACAGAAGGTTAAGGGTTAATGCCTCGTTTACCTGTAAAGGGTTAAAAAGTTCACCTAGCCTAGCTAACACCTGACCAGAGGAACCAATGGGGGAACAAGATGCTTCAAAAGGAAGGAGGGAAGTTTTTCCTTTGTTTGGAGTTTCAGTTTCAGCCGGAGTGAAAAAGATCAGAACCAGCCTCTTTCAACGTTAGTAAGTTTTAGAAAGGATAAATAGCTTTAGTTTATTCTTTGTAACCTGTCTTATGCAATTAGAGGTAGAATCAAATTGGGTATTTTTTGTGTAACTAAATTTGTGCCCAGGGGAAATCCTCTGTGTTTGAATTGTTTGTCTGTGAGAGTACACCAGCCAACCGCTGGTATGCTAATCTTCCAGAGGGATTTTCTTTTACCTTTTTTTCTTTATTAAAGCTTTTTCTTATACCTTTGATTCTTCCTTGTTTTTGCTCAAGGATTGGATCTGGACTCACGGGTTGGTGGTGAGACAGGAGGGGGGATGGTTATTTTTATGTTTCTCTGGTTTTAATTCCAAGGGATTGGATCTGGACTCACCAGGATTGGTGAAGGAGTATCTCAAAGTTACCCGGGGGGGAGGTTTTGGGGAGGGAGTGATCCCACTGAAAATTCTGGTGGTGGCGTGATACCAGTCTAGCTGTATTAGCTTGAAAGTGTCATGAGGTCCCCACATTCTGTACTCTAAAGTTCGGCAGTGGGGAAGGAACTTGACAGCAAGTCATTTATTTCTCTTGCTTCAATGTTTCTGGACGGGGCGGACTGGCCCCATGGCGATGCAGAGAGTTAACGCCCTTAGCTGATGGCAGAGAAAGCCACCACACCTCGAGGCTCTGTGGAGCATGCTTCATTACTGGGAGCCAGCTAAGTCTGCAGATTGCTCAGTCAGGGCTGGTGGTTGGGGAGGGACGCCCAGCGTAAGCTCAGCCAGGAGCAGTTGTGACCCTTATGGGGGATGCTGAGAGCAGGAAGCGGATCAAGACTGGCCCGCTGTTGGAGCACAAGTGCTGAGGACCTGAGACCCTTAATGCCACAGGAACTGCTAATTTTGGAGAATTGGTAGAAGTGACCCAGGAAGGGAGGGAGTGGTATGTACACCACTCGAGGGCAGGTGTTTGCAGTGGATTCCTTGCTGACCGTGGTGGTCATTTGCATCACTGACGGGCCTGGGTTGGAGCCAGTGAAGGTGGGTGGTTCCTGGGCTCCTAACAGGGATCTCTTAACCACTCCCCTGGTGATGACACGTTCATGACCCTCTCTCAATCCCCAAAGGAGATAGATGGACTCCAGCCTCTGGACCGTGCTATCCCCGGAGGGGGAAAGAATGTAGAGAGACTCTGGCGATTAGGCCATGCTGCTTTAGGAGCACACTATAGATATTCTGGCTACTAGGCTGCACTACCCCACCAGGGGAAGGAAGAGGAGAGAGATTCTGGCCATTGGGCACCACTGCTGTAGGCATGCACTATATGGACTCTGGCCACTAGGCTGTGCTATCCTACCAGGGGAAGTGGATTTAGAGGGACCCTGGCCATGGGGCTATACAGCCCTGGCTACCAGGGAGGTAGTAAAACCAACATAGACACAGGGAGGTGAGGTTAACCTTGCTCCCCCTTCAATCAAAGAGGTTGACAGGGTACAAAACGTGCCACAGTTCCCTTCTGTAAAATGGGGATGATAATACTTCTGAAGGAGAGTCCAAAAATTAAGACAGACCAAAAAAACCACCCCCAGAAAATCTCATGATATTTGAATTTTGGGGCTGGTACTACTGGTTTTATCAGGTAGATTATAAACTCTTCAGGGCTGGACCTGTCTCTTGTGTTGCAGAGCCTATCACTCAGTTTCTGTTTGGACTTCTAGTTTCTATAGATGCCATCTGGGTTACACAAACCCAATTTAGAAAAATCTGCACTTACAGAAAAAGTTCCATAAGCTAGAAATAGGAGGTGTTTTGGGTTTGGTTTTTTTTTTGAGTAATGGTTGGGTATACGTATGCGTAAGTTGGGTAGCGTCTGTATTGTAACACACATAATTGATAATACTTAGAACCCAACTCCAATGGTCTAGGATCCTGTTTTTATGAGATTAGTGCCCACTGGAATATTCTCTTAAGAAGTGTCTGAGTATATTTTAATAAAATAAAAATATCTATGTCACGCAACTAGATACAATTTCCTCCAATGGCAACACATAAGTAGCTGACAAAATGAAAAGATCTATATGTTTTTTTAAATCTTTTTTTTTTTAATCTTTAATCTTGGAATTTTGTTAACAGAAAGAAAGAAAGATGTTTACCAGGAAAACACAGTGCATGCCCCAGATTGAAAAGGCTAGGGTTAATCATCAGGTTGGTTTATTATTGAGAAGTAGAAATTTCTGGCTCATTGTAAAGAGTTGGCATTTCCGTTATTGCGAATCTAATTAAAGTGAGTTATCTAGCTTACAAGGGAATCATTAATATGTGAAATCTAGAGTGAATTTTGTCTTGGATCATTAACAATTGGTGCTTGCAGCAAATAATTACAGTAAAGTGATTTTATAGTAGCATGCAACAAAGAGTCCTGTGGCACCTTATAGACTAATAGATGTATTGGAGCATGAGCTTTCGAGGGTGAATACCCACTTTGCCAGATGCATGTCATGAGTCTGATGAAGTGGGTATTCACCCACGAAAGCTTATGCTCCAATACATCTGTTAGTCTTAAAGGTGCCACAGGACTCTTTGTTGCTTTTCACAGATCCAGACTAACACAGCTACCCCTCTGATACTTATAGTAGCATGTCTTTCATGCTTTAGTCACTTATTAAAGAGTGCGCCGTGATTACTAAAGTGTGTCCTGTGAGTATGAAATCAGTGCTCTTTCAAAGGAACTGTGCAATATTGAGATGAAGTGCAAAAAAAGTGTATGCAGCAGATAAAATGCACTTACAACAACAATGCTATGGTATGTTAATAGGGAGAGGGGAGGCTATTTGAAATATAGCTAAGGAAAGGGAGAAACTCTGGTCAAACAGGACATTTCATCCATATCTGTCGGATCTGTACAAATGCCCACAGCAGACTGCCTACAGCAGTTTTGGTCCATTGTAAAAAGTCAGATTCAATCTATTGCTAAGAGCAGATGCCCTCTTGATCTTTTCTTCACTGCCTCTATCGCTTCATCCTTGACTCCTTCTTTCAGAAGGATGTGATATTGCTGAGCCTTCCAGTGAAAAATCTTGAATATGACAGATGTAAAGATCATAGGATCTGAATCTCCACTGCCTTGCACTTGTGAAGTCATTTAAATTTGTGCAAAGATGGTATAGATGACTACACAGGGTATAAGGCAGTGGTGAATCAGGCTCCTAATCTCACATTTCCTAGTTACAATTTAATGCTTAATAGATAGCATTTTGTTAGAGAAATGGGGTTCCTCTCTTATTAGTGTGTGGTGCACCAAGGCTTGGAAAGTGCTAGTCCTGGGAACCTCCCCCTTCAGGTATTAAAGAGTTATGTAGTTATCAGATGCCCTTTGTACAATGTTCAGAGAGAAAATGATCTTTAGTAGTCAAACCTCCTATTTCTTTCTTTTTGTGTACTATTAATGCAAGTGTTTGAAAGGTCCCCTGGTCTCAGGTTGTTTCTACAAACTAAAGCACTGGTGATATCAGATTGGTCCTGACGTTTTGTGAACAAATAAAATGTTTCTGTATTGCAAACTAGAATAACCTGTTGTTCTTTGGTGTCTTTCAGGTGTCTACCCTCCTGTGTCACTCAACATACTTTTTCTATTCCATCTAGTCTTTTACCCATCAACATACTATGAGTATTTACCTTCTCATTCTGCAAGCATTCAATAACACGAACGTTAATTTTAAATTTTCATTTCTCTTTATTTCTAAAGTCAGTCCCATACCATCCAAATCCTAAGGTTGTCTTCTTGTTTGTTCTTGTAAAATGATACCAGTAATTCCAATGTCTAAAACTGCAGAAAACATTGCCCACGGTAAAGAAATTAATCTTTTTTTTTCAAGCTCTGTCAATCTAATGTATTTTTAAAGGGCAGCTCTTCGGCTAATGTAAATTTTCATAGCTCTGTTGACTTCAGTGTAACTATAACATTTTATATCAGCTGTGGATCTGTTACTGAGTTTCTGTTTCACATTTTAGAAACCAGTGTCACATCTAGGTCTTGGGAAATTGAAAACTGATTTTTAGGCAGATAATCTTTCCCAAATAAAGATACAGGAACTTTTACTAATATACAACTTCCATTAAATTATTCCATTCATCTCTGCTTTGAAAAGAGTGACTCATTCCATGTTGATTGCCAGCTTTGTGTTAGGTCTGAACTGGATCAGCAGAAATTTATCAACTGATTGCTAGCAGAATTGCAAAGCATCTTTCTCTCTGCTCAGCAGAATAAACAGTAACATTCAGTTTTGTTTTCCATTTCTTTCTCTTTTACCTTTTGTTAAGATGTTATTTGATGCCAGACGCACAGTACAGGACATTCACTTTGTTTGCATAAAATGTGAATGTTTGAACTCTGTGAGTGGAGTGCAGAAAAGTTGAGAGAGTGAAATTCATCCCTTAATCCACCCATTCCCATGACTGCTACTCCAACCAGTGAACTGCAGTATCATCCACCGTTCTTTCACATAATCATAGAAATGCTATGCTGAGGCAGGACCAAGTAAACCTAGATGATCACTGACAGGTGTTTGTCTAACCTGTTCATAAAAACCTCCACTGGTGGGGATTCCACAACCTCCTTTTGTAACCTATTCCAGTACTTAATTCTTATAGTTAGAAAGTTTTCCCTAATATCTAACCTAAATTTCCCTTGCTGCAGATTAAGCCAGCTACTTCTTGTCCTACCCTTGGTGAATATGGAGAACAATTGATCACCATGCACTTTATAACAACCTTTTTGCTATATGAAGATTATCAGT